>NC_044983.1:31196000-31380120 GCF_008728515.1 Papio anubis
CCTTTGTCAGATGAGTAGATTGCAAAAATTTTCTCCCATTCTGTAGGTTGCCTGTTCACTCTGATGGTAGTTTCTTTTGCTGTACAGAAGCTCTTTAGCTTAATTAGATCCCATTTGTCAATTTTAGCTTTTGTTGCCGTTGCTTTTGGTGCTTTAGACATGAAGTCCTTGTCCATGTGTATGTCCTGAATGGTATTGCCTAGGTTTTCTTCTAGGGTTTTTATGATATTAGGTCTAACATTTAAGTCTCTAATCCATCTTGAATTAATTTTCGTATAAGGTGTAAGGAAGGGATCCAGTTTCAGCTTTCTACATATGGCTAGCCAGTTTTCCCAGCACCATTTATTAAATAGGGAATCCTTTCCCCATTTCTTGTTTTTGTCAGGTTTGTCAAAGATCAGATGGTTGTAGATGTGTGGTGTTATTTCTGAGGACTCTGTTCTATTCCATTGGTCTATATCTCTGTTTTGGTACCAGTACCAAGTTGTTTTGGTTACTGTAGCCTTGTAGTATAGTTTGAAGTCAGGTAGCGTGATGCCTCCAGCTTTGTTCTTTTGACTTAGGATTGTCTTGGCAATGCGGGCTCTTTTTTGGTTCCATATGAAATTTAAAGTAGTTTTTTCCAATTCTGTGAAGAAAGTCATTGGTAGCTTAATGAGGATGGCATTGAATCTATAAATTACCTTGGGCAGTATGGCCATTATCACGATATTAATTCTTCCTATCCAGGAGCGTGGAATGTTCTTCCATTTGTTTTCGTCCTCTTTTATTTCCCTGAGCAGTGGTTTGTAATTCTCCTTGAAGAGGTCCTTCACATCCCTTGTAAGGTGGATTCCTAGGTATTTTATCCTCTTTGAAGCTATTGTGAATGGGAGTTCACTCATGATTTGGCTCTCTGTTTGTCTGTTATTGGTGTATAAGAATGCTTGTGATTTTTGCATATTAATTTTGTATCCTGAGACTTTGCTGAAGTTGCTTATCAGCTGAAGGAGATTTTGGGCTGAGACGATGGGGTTTTCTAAATATACAATCACGTCATCTACAAACAGGGACAATTTGACTTCCTCTTTTCCTATACTATCTTTTTCTTATTCATGTTTTCAAACATTTAAAACTATTTTCAAATGCTTCTATAATATTTGTGCTGCTTTTGCAGTAAGATAAAAATATTAATTTAAGTTAAAAAGGCAACCCTTTCTGACATTATGCTCTTAATATTTATATGAGATTTTTGTGTTTTTGAAGGATGACTGATGCACAAGGAATGCTTTTAGTGGCTGCTTTTCAAAACTAATGTTGAATTCATTAAAGTGACAAATTAAAAACCCTAGTTTTCCCTTAAGCTTTTAAGTTTAACCTAAAAATAACATTATCACATTTATAAGTCTACTGATACTTAACAATCATTTCCAAGAGAACTAATTAATATTTTGACACTCTTCTAAATATCCTGTCCCATTTATAAACATAGCTAAACTGCCTTAAAATACTTTAAAATTCATTTATAAATTTAATAGATTCTATTTTTATATATTTTAAATATCTGTTCAACAAGCAAAACTTTCCCAGATCCTTTGACGTTGCAAGTTAATGTATTACATTATACTTTAAAAATATAATCTCAAGTTCTTTAAAATAGCCTAACATTATTTATAAACTTAGTGAAAATCTCATACGTTTCAACATAAATTTCCAAATCTAAACTGAATGACTCAACTACATGTTTTATGTTTCCTCATAAACCTAATCTTTTAGAATTTTAAAATGCTAAAATCTTTTAAATGTGACAATCATTTGAAATGCCAGAAACTCAGATTATTCCTAAACCTAACATAAATGACCAGTTCAATGCCTCTGATTTACTTTTTTGTATATATGCTGTTGTGGGCTGACTTGTATGTCCTCCCTCCACCCTCAAATTCATTTGTTGACATCCAAACCCTCACTATCTCAATATATGACCTTATCTGGAGATGGGGTCTTTACAGACCTTAAGATTAAGTTAAAATGAGGGAACAGAGAGTGATACCATAAGAAGGTGGGAAGAATGCACTCTGAAGACCATGTTGGCCATTTCACAAGATGGGGACAGCAGGTGAGCCGAGAGCTGATAACTGAAAGGAAATCAGTATGAAGCAGTGAAAAGAACTTAGCTTCTCATTGGGAGGAGTAAAAGGCAAACACCCTAGTGAAGTTAATGTATTCATCCATTCCACATGTAAAACACATTCTGTTGGGATAAGTGACATTATCTAGCAGAGTCCACTGTTAGCATATTCATAATCCCTGAGTAACTGAGAAAGACAGTTTCTCTGAGCCCCTGTATTGGTTTCTTTTTCTTCTCTGTTTTGCTTCCCCACTCCCCTAAAGATCCTGCCTGGAATTGCCTCTCAAACTATATTCACTCAAGTCCTTTGTTTGATATTCCAATCTATGACAGTAATGCACAATTTATAAAAATGTATCTGGAGGGAGAAAGCTAATATGGATATTTTGGGGGATGGTGGTAAGGGAGAAATCTCCTATTGTGTTGTACAAAAAAAAATAGTGAATTTGGAGTCAGAAAACTTGTATTGGAATCTTAATTCTATCACATATTAGATGAGTACACTTGGGAAATGGACATCTTTGAATCCCCAAATCCTGCTTTATAAAATGAAGGTAATAAATGATCATCAAATGAGGTAATCTTTGCCAAAGTGTCAAGCACCTAGTAGGTACTCAGGAAACAGGAATTTCCTTTCTCATTGTTTATATCTTTGTGTTATTGATACATAGTTGAAAATGTTATGTTGTAGAGAGAAAAGGTTCTATATCAAACAAGCTTAAATTTAACTTTAGTCCTGGCTGCAGACCATGATCCTGCGTCCAGTATTCAATAAAAGAAATTGTAGCTTTTCCCCTCTTCCAGAACTAAGATTATTAAAGACCTTTGTATTAAAGAGATAGAGAAGTTTTACTCTAACAGATGTCCCAGATGTGTATGATGTAATCTGAATTGTAATGTGGAATTAAAATATTGCATACCATGATCCCATCCATCAATTCAAACACACTTCTTCAATTTGATATTACAAGCTTTATTACTTTATGATTGTGGAAAATTTGTAGCTAATGTATTAGAACACAAATCCATTGTAGTGTGTTAGCACGAATCTGAATTTCAGGCTCAATAGGCCAGTCTTTTGAAATAGATTTATCAAGTGACTTGTATCTGAATGGTTAATCAGGTGTATTGATAATGCTGGACAACTCAGGGCCATATTGCATATGCAGTATCCACACACATATACACACATACTAGGGTATTTATGTAACATGTATATGATTGTTGGTTTATGTCAGTCACTTTAGTTCCAAGGATCAAAGAACTTGGCCCTCTTAGCCAGAACTTAATTGTCTTGGTCACTTATCCCTATATTATTAATCCTGAATTTTATAAAGGTCCATTCACTGAAATTGGCAGTGTGTTCCTAATTGTAAAAATCATTGATTTTATCTATTCAAGCAAATGCTAGTTTGGATCTGGAACTTGAAGGCTTAACTTTGTCACACTGATCATTGGGCTTTGCAGGGATTAAAACTAAATGTGAAAATTCTCTCAGTGAATTTGTGTTGAATTCAATTTTGAGCCATCAGCTGTACATGGAAAACATGAATAATGAAATAATAGTAGATATTTTTAAAAGAACACTTATTTTATGGCATTATCCTAAATACTTCATGCACAACATACCATTACATTCTTGTAACCAGCATATAGAGTAAGGTCATCCCATTTTCAGTGAGAAAACAGAGGTTAAGGGAAGAGGAATTACTGTCCATGGCCTTGTGCTAATAGATGTTAGAATGGGGCTTTGGAACCAATACCATTGACTTCAAAATTTTTGTACTCACTAGTAGCCTATAATGCTTCATGATCAAACAAAATTTTACCTAAAATTCCAAGAGTCTCACAGCCTTCCAATCTTGTGCCTGGGCCTAAGGACTCTGGGTCAAGAATCCTTTTACTAGTTGCTGCCACCCACGTATGCCTCAGGTTGTTGCCTTCTCCAGAGTTTAATTCCTTCATTAAAACCACAATTGTTCCCTTTTGTTGACAAATTTGAGATGTCCTTGTTGAGTTTGACCCAAATGAACCCTGGATAAGACTTCATCTCCTTTCTAGCTCCATTCCCTTATGGGCTTTGTCTCCACTTCGGAACTACAGGACTTCCAATTCAGTCAAACAGAGCTTCTTGCTATTCTCCCTGTACCAGCTTCTGAGGGCTGTGGTAACAAAGGCCCACAGACTGGGCAGTTTAAACAGCAGAAATGTGTTGCCTCACGGTTCTGGAGGCAGAAGCCTGAGATCAAGGTGACAGCAGGGCTGGTTCCTCCTGAGGGCCATCAGGGAAGAATCTGTTCCAGGTCTCTCCTTCAACTTCTGGTGCTTTGCTGGCAATCTTTGGTGTTCCTTGGTTCCTGCTGCACCCTCCCCTCAGTCTCTGAATTCATCTTCACATGGTATTCTCCTTCCTGCTTTGTGCATGTCTTTGTCCAAATTTCCCTGTTCTATAAGGATATCAGTCATACTGGATTAGAGGCTTACCTTATTCCAGTATTACTTCATCCCTTCATCCTAAGTACATTGTCAATTACCCTATTTCTTTTTTTTTTTTTTTTTTTTTTTTTTTTGAGACAGAGTCTCGCTGTGTTACCCAGGCTGGAGTGTAGTGGTGCGATCTTGGCTCACTGCAACCTCTGCCTCCTGGGTTCAAGTGATTCTCCTGCCTCAGCCTGAAAGTAGTTGGGATTACAGGTACCTGCCACCACACCTGCATAATTTATGTATTTTTAATAGAAATGGGGTTTCACCATGTTGGCCAGGCTGGTCTTGAACTCCTGACCTCAAGTGATCCTCCCACCTCGGCCTCCCAAAGTGCTGGGATTACAGGCGTGAGCCACTGTGCCCAGCCCCAATGACCCTATTTCTAACTAAGGTCACATTCCATGGCACTGGGGCTAGAGTCTCAACATACGACTTTCAGGCGAACACAATTCAAACTATAACACCTCCTGGTACACAAAACAGTTCTGTGTTTTCAACTCCAGAGGATGCTTTTCAGATTGTTCTTTCCCCACTACTTTAGAGTGAGTTTCTAGTCAACATTTAAGGCCATCCCCAAAGTAAATGTTTTTACGAAGATATCTCTAACTCTTGCAGGTTGATGGTTACCATTTCCAAACCTGAAGGATGCTCTTCTTGATCTGATAGGCCTCCTTACATGTGAGGGTGTAATTTGTCATTTTTTTTTTTTGAAACAGTAAGCCTTTCAAGGGCCGTATCCATGTCTTTTCACTTCTGTCTTTTTAGCGCTGTCACGGTGTCTGGCACACAGTGAGTGACCAGTAAAAGTTGTAGGTGAGTAAAGCAAACATTCTCCTTATTCTATTAGGGTCCTTCTTCTAACTTTCTGGCAAAGGAGGGGTAAGGCGTGGTCTTCTTGAGACTATTAATCTTACAAAATATGAGACTTCATGTTTAAGGATATGGATATCGAAAACTTGCTTTGCTAAATAAAATAAAAGAGCTAAGATGATATTTTCTGGTGAAATTGTCTGATGGCACTTTTCACGTCCAGTGTCTAAAATTTGCCAAGCTTCAGCTTCGTGCGGTCTCTCCCACTTCCTGGCAGGTGTTAGCCATTCCAGAGGTGGACCAGATGCTTGTGCAGCTGCCTTGCGTGCTCTTGACACTTTCCAAAATTAGGCTAGGCATCAGGAATGAGAAGTTATTAATTTTCCTGGTAATTTTTCTAGGACCCGCCATCTCAATATGTGTCTTGCTTGTTGGTATCCACAGGCTCATACCAGTTGGAATTTGAAGGCAAATCCCAGCTAAGTACCTCATTGGAGGTGCAAACTGTAATGATAAATGCGTGACTCCACTGGGCGGAGTCTCTGTGGTGGAAATACAACGATGAATGCAATTCTGAGTTCTATCAGTCCTACTGGGATACAAGTTGTTTAGTAGCCACAAATGGCTTAGCCGTAATGCAGTCAGTGTTCCCAAAGTAAAGCGTTTCCATTCCTGTCACTACAAAGGATAAATTAGCTCCTACAAGGGAGGGAATAGAAATAGCTCCTTAAACACTGTCTTTAAGAGGTTGCTTAAAACGCTTACCATGACTGTCTCCATCACAGACAGCTGTGTTATTTGTTGATTTTAATACTGATGATTTGCATTCACGTAGTAAGGACTCAATTACTTTACAAATAGTCTCATTACAACTTACACTGCTGTTGCAAAGTAAGTACATGGTTAATTGTATTTTGCTCATTTTTCTGGGCAGGATCACGAGCCATTGAGTTTAATCTACCTAGAGCATACACTGATTTAATAATACACAAGATTGAGAAAACAACCACAAAGTAATGTGGTTTATTTTCTGAACAGACATTCTAGAAATTCAGTATCACAATCTAGAATATAAATGAAATGTCCTTATTTAAATATTGCTGACATTACCAGAATTTAGCTTTGGGTAGCCTTAGTGGTAAAAGTGCAAGATTTGTCCTTTGGCATTTTAGAAATGGTCAAATGACATCCAGAATCAAGTCTGGTAAATACAGTGTGTGGCCCCACTGCCTGACATGAGATTGGCAATCAGAAATAAAACACTGATTTATATTCAGGTATACCTTCTAATGTGGCTGTTCTGTAAATTTTCACATTGCCTGAAATGTTTTCAAAAACAGCAGCATTACTGGAAAAAGTGTATACAGCCTCTCAAGAGATGTGTATGATAAGTCAACATTTGAATATATAGGTTTGGGTATATTTTCTCTTAATAGCCCCTTGGCCGGGTGCGGTGGCTCACACCCGTAATCTCAGCACTTTGGGAGGCCGAGGCGGGAGGATCACTTGAGGTCAGGAGTTCAAGACCAGCCTGGCCAACATGGTGAAACCCCATCTCTATGAAAAATACAAAAATTATCCAGGTGTGGTGGTGTGCATCTGTAATCCCAGCTACCCGGGAGGCTGAGGCAGGAGAAGGGCTTGAATCCAGGAGACAGAGGTTGCTGTGAGCCAAGATCACACAACTGCACTCCAGCCGGGGTGTCAGAGAAGGACTCCATCTCAAAAAACAATAATAAAAATAAAAATAAATAAATAGTCCCTCAATCCCACTCCCATCTCACTTGTCCTACCACCATCAATGATTTGGTCTCATTTCTTCCTGTACCCATAAAAAGGGTTTCTGACTTTGTATACCCATTTTAGAGTTCCATGCCTCTGAGAACACCCTTCACCTCCTGTCCAACTTAAATGTTTGCTTCTTACATTACACTTCAGTTTTGAGATCTGTTGTAGACTCAGACCCTGACTAAGGAATGGATCAGCCCAGAAGATGTCTAGGTTGCTAATCTTTGTGGAGCGCCAAACATTACACGTGTGATCAAACCTTTCTGAAAAGGAAAGGAGACTGAGAAAATTGTAACTGCTCAAATTCCTCTTCTCACTCTACTAATAAAAGCCAATGCTTATATGTAGTCCAGTCTGTAGCAGACATTGTTACAAGTGCATAAACTGTATTAACTTCTTTAAATCTCACAACTGAGTGATGTAGATATGACTGTTTTACAGATGAGGAAACTGAGGCAGAGAGAGGTTAAAAAGTAGCACAGCTAGGAAGTGCCATATCTCATATGGTGAATACTAAAGTTATTATGGAAAATACTTCAAAAATCTCTTTTAAAAATGCCCAAAACCACTGCCCCACCGGGTTTTCTGTGAGAATCATAACTTGTTGATTTCATTTAGCTCCTCATTAAGGAGGATAAGCCCAGAGGGCAGTTGGGGTTTTTGCTTGGCTGAGGATGTGTCCATTCTGTGGCCAGAACTGATTGTTTAGAGCAAGGAAGAGAGTGAGCCCAGCTGCCTGGTGCCAGGCCCTTCTCTGTCCTTCCCCCAGGCAGCTCTCAATTTCTTCTCCAAATTAATGTGAACAAATGACCCAAGTATACACGTTGGAAGGGGTAGCAGTGTATTAGTCTGCTAGGGGTGTTAAATTATTAGCCTGCATGAAGAGCCTATATATCTTTGTCAGAAGCTGCTCAGGTTGGATGTATTTTAATGAAATCAGTCCTGAAATAATTCAAAAAAAGAAAGGAGAGAAATAATGGCAGAAAGCTCAGAGCACAAGTGATTCAGGCACTAGCATTATGTCCTGATGATAGGATGGGACTTGTCTCCCTAAGCCACGAGAACTCCCACCAGTAGACTGTGTAATGGGCTTTGTTGGCTTGTTTTTGTCCTGTGGGAGAGAAGCTCGGCTGTGGTTGTACTGCCTTATGACACTGGGGTGTTTGCTGAAGTGGTGGAATCTTTTTCCTCCTTCAGGAAAGTCTAAGTTCTTCACATCAGGATTCTCAAAGAATTTTACATACTTGCAGCTGAACTAAACTATCATTAGGCCAGAAACATAGAAATGGAGTTTTGTGTTAGGAAGAGACTGCCATGCCTGCACTGAGGAACTTGACTCAGGCCAACGAGATATGCTACATAGAAAGTTTATCAGCAGGCTGGGCACAGTGGCTCATGCTTGTAATCCCAGCACTTTGGGAGGCTGAGGTGGGCGGATTGCTCGAGGTCAAGAGTTTGAGACCAGCTTGGTCAACATGGGAAAACCCTGTCTCTGCTAAAAATATAAAAATTAGCCAGGCGTGGTGGTGGGCACCTGTAATCCCAGCTACTCGGGAGGCTGAGGCAGGAGAATTGCTTGAGCCTGGGAGGCAGAGGTTACAATGAGCCAAAATCATGCAACTGCATTCCAGCCTGGGCAACAGAGTGAGACTCCATCTCAAAAACAAAACAAAACAAAAAAGTCTGTCACCAGATTTTTATGGAGGCACCATAAAGAATGTGTCATAATTACATTATCTTCCCAATATCCACACTATCCCAGTGGACCCACCCTGCCAGCAACTACTGTTTCTTCAAATTTATCTTGCTTTTTGTATAAACAACTGTTTTCTTACAGTCCTGTTTCTGTTTAGGAAACTCTCATGAATCCAGTTGACTCTGAAATATGAACCCCAACGGTATATATTTCCAAGCTTCCAACAAATATATTGCTCTATATTCTCAACTAGGTTAACTTTGATCCCTAACCAAAACATGTTTGCTGGTCCTATCAACATATGCATTTATGAGATCACCAATAAGATAGTATGATTTCAGGGGGTCTAGGAAAGGTGGTAGTCCCCATATATTTCTCTCATTCACTTGGATGTAGCCTGCTATTTCATTATTAGCATTTCTTTCATTTGCTCCAGATTTTGATCTTGTGAAGGGTGCCCCCTCCTAAGAGATAATTTCAAACTCACATTTGGGTGTGAAGGACTTTTCTTTTTTTTTTTTTTTTTTGAGACGCAGTCTCGCTCTGTCGCCCAGGCTGGAGTGCTGTGGCCGGATCTCAGCTCACTGCAAGCTCCGCCTCCCGGGTTCCCGCGGTTCCCGCCATTCTTCTGCCTCAGCCTCCCGAGTAGCTGGGACTACAGGCGCCCACCACCTCGCCCGGCTAGTTTTTTGTATTTTTTAGTAGAGACGGGGTTTCACCGTGTTAGCCAGGATGGTCTCGATCTCCTGACCTCATGATCCGCCCGTCTCGGCCTCCCAAATTGCTGGGATTACAGGCTCGAGTCACCGCGCCTGGCCTGTGAAGGACTTTTCTGAAGGCAAATAAAATAGGTCAATATCACAGAACATGAGGGTACTTGAAGTAAAGGAAGTTGTCACTACATACAGGATATTTCATGTGTGCGTATGTATGTATGTGTGTGTCATCAGAGATCCTAAATAAACAAACATGATTATCAGCTTACACAAAAATCCAAAGATGTTTCATTTCAATAAATTGATTCACATTAACTAAGGATCCAGGAGACAGTCTATAATTCATGTTGCACTTCTATTTGAGTTTAGAGGGAGGAATATTTGGCTAGAGATCTGTGATCTGTTATCTGCATGGACCCAGAAATCAGACATCCAAATTTTCAAGAGCCACACTACATTTTGAGTCTTCTGTCACATATTCACCCCAGTGCACTCATATCTGTAGATCTATATGTCCAGATTGTTGATCTAGACTATTTGAAAAATGCCAATCCTACTCTTAGGCCAACCCTTTAGGTTATCTATTCAGAAAGACATAACATTTTCAAAGGTTTGCCTAGTGGTTCTGGAGTCAGAGATAAACTTTCTCTATGAGAATATGGTTCAACAGACCCATCGTCTTTTCCTTTTTTGCATTATCTCCTAGAGAAGAATTCTAGGAATCTTGTACCATCCTAGTTTCTTAAAATCAAATTCCTCTTTCCTTGATCTTTATTTAGGGTCATGATCCAGAAAACCTTAAGAATCATTTCTATCCTCTGATCTCTTCTTAATTCCTTGTTAATTTCACTCTACCTGTAATTTACAGTGGGTATAACATTTCATATTCACAAATGTACATGTGCAAAAATGTAATTTTTGCAAAAGTAAACTTAATGTAGCTTAACAAGCTTACAATATCTGTTTCCACCAGATAGCCAAAAACTTAACCATATCCATTCAAAGTTATTCACTCACTTCCAATTAAGAACTTTTTATCTTTGTGTGCCTACTAAATTGATCCAGGAGTTTCTCTATTTTGCTATCCTTCTCCATGGAAGTTATGTAAGTTCCCAGGTGGCTGAAATATTGTGACTTACTGTCCTGGGATAAGGTGAGGGCTATCTAGCCTTCCTGTTACATCATGTCCTCTTTGACTGTTGCTAAGACGCGGCTTGTAACACTTGATCTTGCACATCCATTTCTGGCCCTGCTACATCTGCTGTGGTTATCAGAGACTCAAGCTCAGATCCGAAAGTGACCCTTGACATCATGTTAGCCCAACAAGCAAAGCCAATTAGCCCCTTCTGTGCTCTTCGTTGAGGGCTGATGAATTCTTGCCGGCCTTTCCCAGGCTACACTGAGGTGCTCACGTTGATGACCTGCCTCTGAAGTACCCACTTCAGCTTTGGCTGGACTTGGAGCACTTCTCAGAGGCCTGCAGCCTCCTAGGCTATCCTCTGATAGGCTAGGTCTTCTCTACTAGGACCTAGGGTTTCTGACAGCGTTTACATAATCCATCCTGAACAACAGATTCATTCTAAGGTACCAACCAGTTATTCCTGGCCCCTGATTCTTCCTTCCTACTCTCTGGATGCACCTTTGTCTCTTGGGGGAGGGAAGCTGCTCTGGGATCATTACTCAAGACACTCTCCCTCTACAATTCATGCCATAAACATTCTGTGAGCCCTCCATCGTTGTCAGGATTTGGAGCTTAATAAAACATTTTTCTATAAGAAATTCCAGCTCACACTATAGGAGGACTTGCACTTAAGGCTCTTATTTCTGCTATTTTCAGCAATGTCTGATTTGATGTTGGAAATGTAGTAATAATTTCTTTCTTTCTGGCAGTTTCTGGTCACCCCTGGGGACAGTACCTATGGAAGATGGTTTTGGTTTGCTTAGGGACTTCCAGTAACCTGAAATTTCCCTTTTCTCCTTCATATATTATTTAAGGCTTGTTTCCATAAAAGTCATCACAAAATAAACCACTTTGTCATCTTTGTTGTTTTTTTTCTCTCTCTCTCTCTCTCTTTTTTTTTGTACAGGCATTGTTTGCTACATTTATTAATATGTCAAGGTTACTTAATCTAAGAGTTGTGTCCCTGTGAAAGACAAAATGCACGTGGTAATTAAAGAGATTATTTTATTCAGGCAAACCATTCATTAATGAAGAGCAAGAACACCTGGGGTTTAGAAATGCAGGTAAACAAGAGGGCCATGAAGAAGGATAGGCAGGGAGACTTGGAGGTTTGGAGAAGAGGGTGGAGGGCATTCTTATTGTGGAATATGCCAGGCAGGGTGATTCTTTGTGGTTAGCCGTTTCCCAGAACATCAGTAAAGGATTAAGGTTCAACATCGTCAGTTCCCCTTTTTGTTCAAGAAGAATATTATTCTTTGTTCTGTAATCCAATGATTACTCAGAAGGTTTAAAAAAAGAAAGCCAGCAAAAAAAAAATCCTTCACAAACTTTTACTAAAGCAGACAAGGTAAACACAAGCTCTTTTTTAAAATCTTGTAAATAAACCCATCAAACCTTAGCTAAACTTTGACCATGGTAAATAAATTTCCCCTTTGTTCTTTTGGAGAACTTTGTACATCTATTCAGGTTTTGTCTCGCACAACAGTCAGTCATTTCACCTTAGGACAAAACCATTCTCACACTAGTACTTTTCAGCAGACAAGCTGAGCTCATGAATATACAACTCACAACTTTCTGCAGCCACACATTCCTTATAGTACAACTTTACAAAGTGGCAAAAATCAGCATGTTCATTAATAGGCCCAAGTAGATAGTCTGCAAGTAACAGAAAATAAGAGGCAAAATATAGATAAACTTAAGACTTTGCTTTGTTTCAGTACTCTGTCTTACTTGGAAATGATTTAGGTATTCAATAAATATCTATCAATTAACTAACTTTAGTGTAAATCTGAGGTTTTAAGTTACCTAAAGATCTTGGAAATTATCTTCAAGCTGACATACTATAAAACATAATTACTATTGAAATAAAGTTTGTCATTATAATAATTTATTTGGTTAAACATAAATTTATACTTTCCATAATTTTAAACATTAATCTAAAACATTAGTAATACAAGCTTAATAAATCAGTAAACCTGTATACATTTACACAGACCATTCCCAAGTAGAAATAAAAATCTATCTATATATTACACTTAACCCTGCTCCATCAGAGAGGACATAGCTGTTTTTATTAAAACCAAAATTATTAAAGTAGTCTTGTTTCCCAAAGCTTTATCTAAACTATGTGAACTTGAATTCCTAAATCATATCCAAGTTAGTTTCTGTAAAAATAATTTTTAAATCAAGACATTGAAACTATTTGAGATTCAGTTTTCACTTATTTTTTATTTTTTTAACTGTTTTCCTTTTTGTGGAGAACGGGGTCTGCTATATTGCCCAGGCAGGTCTCCAACTCCTGGGCTCAAGCTATCCTCTCACCTCAGCCTCCCCAAGAGCTGGGATTACAGGCGTGAGGTACCGCGCCCAGCTAGATTCAATTTTCTTAATTTCTGGAAATATTAGGAATATTCAATTTATGTAAGTATTTACTTACCTCTGAAATAACAAGAATAGAGCACCATTAAGAGATTGTATAATCTAACGACTAATATCACCCTGTGGTAGAGAAATATTACACATTCACACAATGAGAGGTAAAGGCCTCTCTGAATTATAAATACATAAGCATGCAGGCACAGAGAGAGCTTACAGTTTCAATTCTGAAATTTTAGCCATGGGTCAAGTATAAATACATAATTACAAAACTCATTGGTTCATATCAAAGAGCTGTTCTTTTCACAGCAGGTATGAATCCTTAATTTGTTTGAGCTCAATATTGACAGGTAGGCAAACATAAGAGATTAACACACCAGGTTGTCCGTCAACTCTCACCCAAGAGAGACAAGACTTCTATAAAATCATTAATCTATTTACAGAGATCACCAAATGGTCAGACCACAAAACCAAAAGAAGCCACAATCCAGCTGGGCACGGTACCTCGCACCTGTAATCCCAGCATTTTGGGAGCCCAAGGTGGGCAGATTGCCTGAGGTCGGGAGTTCGAGACCAGTGTGGCCAACATGGTGAAACCTTGTCTCTACTAAAAATACAAAAATTAGCTGGGCATGGTGACATGTGCCTGTGATCCCATCTACTCAGGAGGCTGAGGCAGGAGAATCACTTGAACTTGAGTGGCGGAGGTTTCAGTGAGCCGAGATCTTGCCACTGTACTCCAGCCTGGGTGACAAAAGTGAAACTCTATCTCAAAAAAAAAAAAAAAAGAAAAGAAAAGAAAAGAAAAGCCACAATTAGAAATCAAGTGAGTTCTCATAAGGAATCAAAGTCAAGTCCCTGCCATGCTGCCAATGGACATGGGTCCCCAGAGAGCAGGATTTGGGAGTCCAACATGAAGAGTCAGAACCACCCCTGGTCCTCAGAGCACCCATCAGGAACGGAGCACAAAGGGCTCCAACAGGCCTCCTTGCCTGGATGGAACAAAAGGAGATCTGAAAGCAAGATGTGATCCTATCCAAGTCATGTCACCAAAGCTGTGAAAGACAAATGCCCTATAAAGTTAAGGGTATGATTTTATTCAGGCAGAACATTCATGAATAGGGAACATCTCAAAGAAGAGGGAGAAAGCCTAGAGTTTTGAAAAGGAAGTCATGAAAAAGGATGGACTGGAAGTCTTATGAGATTCACAAGAGAAGGCATTCTTACAATATGTGAGGGCAATGTGGCCCTTTGTGATAAGCCATTTCCCTGAACACAGAAGCTGGGGAGATTTCTTAACTGTTAAACTCTGAGGCTCAGACAAATCTCAAAATTTTCACACACCGCCCCCCACCTTGTAGTAGGTCTCAACTGGTACAGGGGTTAAGAGTTTGCAGTAGGTAAGGAGGCAGAGCTGTATAACTTGGAAAAGTTACTAAAGTGGTTTTGATTATGCTGTCTTCCAAATCAAAATCACTCTTCTATTTAATAAGTTCCTTCAGGTCAGCAATTATATAGTCATATCACTTTGTAACATTGCAGCAGTTATTTAATTTCTCTCAGCATCCCTCTCCTACTCAGCAAAATTAGGAGGTTGTAGACAGGTACAAGAATGTTCATTGCATATTTATTTATAAAACCAAAAGACTGAAAACAACCTAAATGTACGTGCATGGGAGAATGAATAAATAAAATAATTTATATTCATACAATGGGGTACTGTGGCAGTAAATAATTTGATGCACACACGTTATCACAAATAGATATTAAATACAACATGTTAAGGAAGTAGAGAATGATTCCAACAGTGCATCATGTATGGAACTTTAAATTCACAACACAGAAACAATACTATGTATAGTGAATGCATATATACCGAAACCATTTTTAAAAATGAATGGGATAGACTGGTCCAATCCCTAAAACTAGCCACATGTGGCTATTGAGTGGTTGGAATACAGCCAATCTGAATTGAGATGTGCTGTGAGAGGAAGTTATACACTAACAAAAGGTAAAAATAGCTCATTAACACTTTTTAAATATTGACTGCTGAAATATTTTGGATATATTGGGTTATATAAAATAATTACTAAAATTAATTCCATTTGTTTCTTTTTACTTTAAAAAATTTAATTAACTTTTTATATTTGTTTTAAAATACCTTATTGAAATAAGAATTAATATACCAGACAATTCTCCCATTTACATTGTACAATTTAATGTTTTATATGTTCACAAGGTTGTGTAATTATCACTACAATAAATTTAGGACATTTCATCACCCCAAAAGAAACCTTGTTCCCATTACCAGTCAGGCAATCACCAGTCTACTTTCTGTCCCTTAGGATGTACTTATAGCTTGTCATCTTATATAAATCATACAACATGCAGTCTTCTGTGACTGGCCCATTTCACTTAGCATAATGTTTTTCTTTTTAAAAAAATATGAAATGCTTCACAAATTTGTGTGTCATCTTTGCATAGGAGCCATGCTAATCTTCTCTGTATCATTCCAGTTTTGGTTAAGCTTTTGATTTTAGAATAGTTCTAGGTTTACAGAAAAATTGCAGACAGTACAGGGAGTTCTCATATATCCATATTCAGTTTCTCCTGCTATTAACATCTTACATTAGTATGGTGCATTTGTCACAATTCGTGAACCAATTGTTTACATTATTACTTATATTCCTATTTTAATGTTTACATAATAATTGTACATATTGATGGGATACCTAGTAGCATTTTGATACATACATTGTATAGCGATCAGATCAAGGTAATTAGCATATCCATCCTCTCAAACATTATTTCGTTGTGCTTGGAATACTCAATATCTCCCTTTTAGCTATCAGAAACTATATATTATTATTAACTATAGTTACCATACAGTGGTATAGAATACTAGACCTTATTCCTCCCATCTAGCTGTAATTTTGTCGTTTAACAAATATCTTCCTATCCCTCCCTTTCTCCCTACTCTTCCCAGCCTCTAGTATCCTCTGTTCTACTTTTTACTTCTATCAGATCTACTTTTTTTTTTAGCTTCCACATATGAGTGAGAACATGCGGTGTTTAATTTTCTGTTCCTGTCTTATTTTAAATGTAGCTACTAGACATTTAAAATTACATATGTGCCTCCCATTATATTTCTGGTGGACAGTGCTGAACTAGAAAAGTTTATATCCCAAACATCCCAAATAGCACTTGCAGTGATATTTAAAGGGACTTTTAGTCACGTTAGTAAGGTTGAATGCATTAAAGAAAAATAGACTAGGAGCAACTATGACAAAAATGTTAACAGTTGTTAATTCTGAACTATGATAGTAGAGATTATTGTTATAATATTTGTCATATATTTTTTATTTCTCAAAAAAGAAAAAAGTCCCAAAAACCTTGCATATCTCCCACTCTTATATTTGACCAGATAAAATGAGCAGTGCACTGGAATTTATTAAAAACTAGCCATGTAGGCCGGGCGTGGTGGCTCATGCCTGTAGTCCAGCACTCTGAGAGGCCAAGGTGGGTGGATCACTTGACCCCAGGAGTTTTTATCAAAGTCACTGTCAGTACATTTGTGTTCCTATAAAGGAATACCTGAGGCTGGGAAATTTATAAAGAAAATAGTTTTGTTTATTTGGCTTACAGTTCTGCAGGCTGTACAAGAAGCATGATGTCAGCATCTGCTTTGCTTCTGGTGAGGTCCTCAGGCTGCTTCCATTCACAGCAGAAGGCAACAGGGAGCTAGAGTATACAGAGATGAAGAGAAAGGAGGCAAGAAAGAGGGGGGCAAGAAAGAGGGGGCAAGAAAGAAGACATCACACTCTTTTCAATAACCAGCTCTAGCAGGAGCCAATAGTAAGAACTCGCTTATCCCTTTCACCTTGAGGGTGTTAATCTATTCATGAGGAATCTCCCTTCAGAACCGAAACACCTCCCAGTAGGCCCCACCTCCAACACTGGGGATCACATTTAAACATGAGGTTTGGAGGGTCAAATATGCAAACTATAAGGGTGGGGTGTGGTGGCTCACACCTGTAATCCCAGTACTTTGGGAGGTCAAGATGGGTAGATCACTTGAGCTCAGGTGTTCAAGACCAGCCTGAGCAACATGGTGAAACTCTGTCTCTACAAAAAAAATACAAAAATTTGCCAGGCATGGTGGCACACTCCTGTAATCCCAGCTACTTGGGAGGCTGAGGTGGGAGGATCACTTGAACCTGAGAGGTGGAGGTTACAGTGAGCTGAGATCATGCCAGTGCACTCCAGCCTGGGCAACAGAGTGAGACCCTGTCTCAAAAAAAAAGCAAACTAGAGCAGTAACTAACTTCTCTTTTACATAGCAAAGTGGGAGGTACTATGTTGGTGCAAAAGTAATTGCCATTAAAAGCCATAATTACTTTTGCATCAACCTAATAGATAAGAGAGACCTGTCGGTCATATATAAGCATTTTAGTGGAGTAGCAAATCTCGCGAATACATACAACTTTCTGTAGCTGCTCACTCACCTTCTATGCTTTTTTTGCAGTAGGAAAACCAAACATGTTTATCAGTGTAACCCACAAGATATAGTGACTCCACAGCATGTAAACATAGAGGCAAAGGTATATATACTTTAAAGTATGCTTAATAATCTATGTTTCAAAGCATAGCCATACTTAATTATCTGAATGTCCAACCTGAGACACTAAAATGATTAGTGATGATATAAAAAGATTTTCACAATAATGTTTCAAATTAATTGAATACAAATAAACATTTTCATAGTCTCAAGTATTATTTAGGAATAACTAATTTTTTCTTGATAAATAATCTATTAAATATTTATAAAGGTCTGATAGACTAGTTTCTTCATGAGACATTAAATCCTAATCTTATAAAAATAAAATGCACTCTTATATTCTATGCTGATAAAATGTGGGAATGGATACACAGCTGCATTTGTTTGATTTCTTAAACCCAAATTATTAAACCAAGGATTGTTAAGCCTTAATTGTGTAAACTTGTATTCTTATATACAAATATTTTTCAGCTGGTTTTTCTGAGAAGAATTTTTTTTTCTTAGAAGGCTACCACTTTGAACAATTTTCAAAGTTTAGCTTTCTTATTTTCTGTGAAGTTTGGAAAACATTGTCTATACAGATCAATGAGAATAGTTCCTCAAATTTAAGGTACATCATAATCTAACTTATTAAATATTTTAGAAGTAGAAAAATATTTAATTCTCAATAACAGAATTTAGATATCTTTCTGAATTATAGACATACCTACACAGAGTTTACAGTTGTAGCCACAGATCAGTGTCAACCTAGAAACAAAAATCCACTGTCCAGATCGCAAAGAGTTGCTCTCTTCCATGGTGGGTACAACATTCTTTTATTTTTTTTTAGAGACAGGGACTTGCTGGGTCACCCAGGTTGGAATACAGTGGTGCAATCATAGCTCACTGCAGCCTTGACCTCCCTGGTTCAAGCCATCCTCTCGCCTCAGTCTCTTAAGTAGCTGGTAGCACACTACCTTGCCAAGCTAAGTTTTTTGTTTGTTTTTGTTGTTTGTTTGTTTTCTTTTTGTAGAGATAAGGTCTTGCTATGTTGCCCAGGCTGGTCTCAAACTCCTGGGTTCAAGTGATCCTCCCACCTTGGCCTCCCGAGGTGCTGGGATTATAGGCAGAAGCCACTGAGCTTGGCACACAATTCTTAATTCATTTGAGCTCATAAACAGACAAGCAGAAGACCAACAGATTGGATTTTTATGTAGTTTCTCTTTTCTTTTTTTTTCTTTTTCGACGGGGTCTCCCTTTGTTGCCCAGGCTGGTCTCAAACTCCTGGGCTCAGGCAAGCCTCCCACCTCGGCCTTCCAAAGTGCTGGGATTACAGGCATGAGCCACTGCACCCAGCCTTATGTTGTTTCTTATCTAACAGAGAAGAGATCTACATCATTGATCCAACAGAAATCACCAAATGGCCAAACCATAAAACCAAATTCCCAATTGTTACTGCCATCAAATAGTGAATAATTTATCACTGTGGGTGATTAAGAAAATAACAAACCACAGAATTAATAGAAAGTGAAGGGAAAGCCTAGAGAGACAGCAAATTTAAACCTCTATGACCACCTGGAAGCAGCCAAACAAAATGAAACCAGTTATTGGGTTTAAACAGGTCACTTCTCAAGCCAGGCATTTTATTTGGCTCAAGTGAGTCCTCTTCATAATCTTGGTGAAACAAAATTGGTATATTTCTTTGCCAATTGACTTTTTAAAACTTTTTATTGTGGAATATTTCAAACATATATTAACTAGAAAGGACAGTATAATAAAATCCATGTGCCCATCACTGAACTGTAGTAATTGTCATTCATGCCAGTTTTCTTTCATCTAAACCCACATCCACCTTCTCCTTCCCTTCAGATTATTTTGAAGGAAGTATCACACATAGTACTTCACTTTTCCTTTTATACCTCAGTGTGAATCTACAAAAAGAACTCTTAAAAACACCATGACTGAATCCCACATCTGCCCTGATAATTTACCATAATCCCTTCATACAATTACCCAGACAGACTTCAAATGTCATGAATTGGCCTGTAACTATAGTCTATGGGTTATTTGAATCAGAATTTAAATGTGTTCTACCTATTGCATTTGGTTGATTAATCTTCAGCCTCATTGAATCTGTAAATTCACCTTGTATTTTATTTTTAAAAATCTTACCTTTTATTTGTTGAAGAAACTGGGTCATTGATGCCTTAAAATGTCTCATATTCTGGATTTTGCTGATTGTATCACAAGACTTTTGTTTAATATAGTTCTCAGTCCCCTGTGTTTTCCATAAACTAGTTGTTACATCCAGATATTTAATTAGATTCAGTTTTGATTTATTGGCAAGAATTCTTCATAACAGGAGTCGTGTGCTTTTGTCAAGGGGATGTACTATCTGTCTCTTTTTTTGTGATGCTAAAATTGATCAATGGGTTCAAGTGTTGTCAGCCTGAATCTTTTATTATCAAGCTCCCGTTAAGCTCTTTATCTAATGATTTTAGGCTGATGATCAATGACCAGACCAATCATTTTATTAGGAATTCCAAAGTGGTGATATTCTATTATACCTTTATGATTTACTAGCTGGAATGCTTCTATTTAAAAATTTAAAAAAAAAAAAAAACAAGATGAAAGAATCTGTGCTTTAAGAGAATAAATCTGAATTGATATGAAGAATGAGTAGGAAGGTGAGACACTGGGCATAAAGATAGAATTCAGGATTCCTACAAGCCATGTCTGTGAGGGAATGAATGACCTGAACAAGGTAATAATGAGCAGGAGAAACTGGCAGAAAATGGGGCTCTGGAACTGGAGCAGGCAATGACATGCCTGACCCATCAGAAGGAGATCATAGAACCTGTATGTGTGAAAATGTGGATGCCACTAACAATAACAGTAAGGACTAGTGGTTTGGAGAAGGTGAAAGACGATGGATATTATTTTGTCTGTTGACATCTTTCTGTTAATGGAGACATTCTCTCCCTGCTGCATTTCCTATTGCTTTGGAAAGCCTGATTTTTAAGAGCTTTACAGTGATTTCTGTCAATTCCCTCAGGGACCTCCTTCATGATCTAATGTTTCTCACCATCTGGAAGTGGAAAGATTTTCCCAACATCTAACCAGAATTTTTATCCCCTATTTTTGCCTCTCTGAGCTGCAAACACAATCATTTCAAGGGTTTATGGCCAGGCATTTCGATTTTTTTAAGTTTGAGGAACTGCTGTGATGACTCAGCGAATTTGGAATTCAGGAGGTTGCCTCTGAGGATCTTTTAAATACATAAACGAAGGCATTTTATTCCATTCCATTGCCCCTACTTAACCTTTTTTCTACCCCTCTAAAAGATTCTTCTCCCTCCTGTGCTCTTCAATTACAGAGCTGTCACTTCCAAGCCCGGCTGCCTGCTTAAGTAACCTATGTGGACAGTATTTAGTTCTGTGGGTCTTTGCCCATAAATCACTCTCCTACTTTATAATCATTTATATTACTGTTCTCCTAACTCCTTTGAGTTGATCCATATTATTCTGGCATCGATGTGCCCAGGCTTGTATTCAGGATTCCAGAGCAAACTTACCAAAGACACCTAAAAAGAGATTTTTCTCGTTTTTTCTCTATTTGGTCACCATGCCATTGGCTTTTGTTGTTTGTTTGTTTGTTTGTTTGCATTGCCTGCCAATCCATTAATTCCTCAATGTTTATCAATGTTCTTCCCTGATACTAAAAAGTCACATTTAACTTAAGATCATAGCATTGAGAAATGAAATACTTTACTTCTGCTTTATTCTGGTTGTGCTATTGCTCGGTTGAGCCATTAAGTTCAGAGAAATTTCATTCCCGTTGTATCACAACATAAATAATAGACCTCTCCCTTAAACACTTTATAGAAATTGATTTTTTAAAGTGGAACTTTTCAAAACTACACTAGAGGAGCTGGATACATAAAATAATCTCATGTAGAGACTTTCTTGAAAAGTAAACAAATGCTTTTAAAGTAACAATTCCCTAACCTGTCAAATTTTCATGTATTGCATTTTTTTTAATGTGATGGGTGTCTGGGGGACACTTCTGCTTTCATTTCTAATATATGCAAAGAAAAAGAAAACCCAGAGACAGAGCAGCGTACCAAGTTATGCCAACAAGAGGAGTTTTTAGGAATAAAGCACAGAGCGTCGGATGGGTTCGTCACTTACTTTCCATGGGTCATGGCTGCTTCTGAGAAAAGTATTAGTCACTTGGTGGATGTGGTTAATGTGTTTTTATTGTTGGAGTGGGCACCCAGTCCTCTGTACCTCACCACCAGCTGAGAAAGGCAGTCACTGAGAAAGAAGGTTTTCCATTTGGAGCTGGTAATGGGTGCCAAATTGGTTGGGGCCTCACATCATGTGTTTCATGACTCCTCAAACCTTGGAGAAGCAATGGGTATCTCATATTTATCTTTGGGGATTCTATAAAATAGACCAAGTGACCTTTGAAAAAGGCAGTGAATCCCTTCTATCTCAGGCTGTCTAAAAGAAGCCAGACCATTCACAGCCGTTTCAGATATAGTCCAGCCCAAGGGACAAGAAATGCAGGAGTTAGCCCCACCTGACCTCTTGGATAATAGGACTCTGTGTTCTCTAGTTCCTGTGTGAGTCAAGAAAACATGTTAGGACACGTCAGATCATGGAATAGAAACTGAGTCAAGTTTTCCACACCCCAGGCCTTGTGAAGCCACCACAGAGCATCAGGGCTGATCTGAAGGCCAACATGCTATTCAGTGCACTGGGTGTTGAAGACCCTCAGCCTTGATGATGTGTGGTTGAGCCCATTGTAACTGGTGTGTTGTTAATATTTCAGATATCGCCACTGAAAAACTATTCCTTGCAAAGCTCAAAAAGGTTGCATTCTTGAAGTTAAAGTAACTCCTGAACTCTTCATTTCATTGAAAAAGATATTTGAGTATTATTGAATTAGATCTCAGAATTTCCACCTGATAGATTTATACTTAGGTCTCAGTTTAGCTAAGCTCTCCAGGTTTACAGAGTGACCCAGTTAATGAAAAGCAGTTATTTGATTGATTGAAAGTTCATTGTCTTGCCTGGTATGTGTTAGTGAATTGCAAATGTAAAGGACAAGGTAATCTTTTGACATGTGTGCTGGGTGGCTCATTTTTTTTTTCTTACTCAATCCAGGGTCTAAACAAGGTCATATCTTGGATAAAGGGCTACAACAAGTCTATCCTTCCCACTCCCCTTTCACCCCCTATTTATAACCCAGTGAATTCTGGCTAAAATGAACATCCCAGGAAGCTGATAAGGAAAAAATAAATTTTGAGCAGTGTTATGTGGAAGAAAAGGTATTGTGTCATGAACAAGCAGTAACAGAGAGTCTTAGCTCCATCTTGTAGCTGGGGACCAGAGATGTAGGGGAAATGCAGGGTACGCAGTGGAGCCATGCCTCCCATCTATGACTGTACATGTCACTTCACATCTCCACCGATTGTACCACAGACGCCATGGTCATTTCCCAGATTTACCATTGAAAATCCATCCCCGAAGTGTAGCTAAACACCTGTTCTATGGGTAAGAAACCTCTAATATCCCCAAGTTTCCCTCTCTTGAAATACATTTTCCAACTCAATTACTAACTGACAATTCTTGATTTTGCCTCCTATCCCACTTGTTTTGTCTAATATAACATGCCCTAGAAGGCCAAATCTGAAACTGTCACAGAATACTCACAGAATACTCTCTTTCTTTATTCTCAAAGCCTAAATGAATTGAAGAAACACGATGATCATATGCATAATTCAGATTACACTCTTGCGGTAAGGCTGGGGATGGTGGTATGGGATGTATTGTACAATCCTTTAAAAAGATTGGATTCCTGATCCAAGTGCTTACTTTGCTTTACAGAGTACACCTGGATGAAAAGCTCTGTAGTGGAGATGGAAGGTCATCCAGGACTTGTCATGACCTGTCCTCAGCAGGTACCTGTGAATAAGGTCCCTTTGAATCTGAAAATGCCAAAAAAATTTGTCAAAGCTTGTGAGTCATCAGTAACAAACTGTAGAGACAATTAGCTAAATTCATCTAATTTGTTGAAATTCACAGTTAGGATTTTAATTTGCAAGTCTCAAGTGGCTGCAGCTGTTTGCCTTTCAATGCCTGTTAAGCCTTTAGGATATCTTCTCTGTAATAATTTTAACAGCATTGAGTTGAAGCACAATCCCCACAACTTCACTGGGCCTAAGTACTCTATGCTCAAAACAGTATTAGTAAAATAATAAAGATCCAGGCCATCAAAAGGACCATCTAGACAACTGGAGATAGTTTCACTTGATCCAAAGTGATCATCTCGGGTATGTTGTATTAGCATATGGACGCTCGGTGAGGTTGCCAGTAAGTGATGCTGTTGCATTAGGAGAGAAGTTGTCCAGGGTATAAAGTGATGAATTCTCCAAGGTTCATCCTATGAAATACACTAAGAAGTATCCTTTTTTTGGAAAACGCACACTTTTAGTGCTTGTTTGCCTTTCTCATTAATGTCTATGGAAGTTACATGAAGCAAGCAAACAACCACTGTTTAAGAAAAGAGCTAAAGCAAATTGCTATCTTCTCATTACATTACATATAAGAGGGCAATCCTCTGTGTTATAAGAAATGAAGTTTTGATTTTAGTCACATTTTGAACAACTTTCTTTTTTTTTTTTTTTTTTTTGGAGACGGTCTTGCTCATCACCCAGGCTGGAGTGCAGTGGCGGGATCTGCGGCTCACTGCAGCTCCGCCTCCCGAGTTCACGCCATTCTCCTGCCTCAGCCTCCCGAGTAGCTGGGACCGGGCACCAGCCACCTCGCCCGGCTAGTTTTTGTAATTTTAGTAGAGCGAGTTTCACCGTGTTAGCCAGATGGTCTCGATCCTCCTGACCTCGTGATCGCCCGTCTCGGCCTCCCAAAGTGCTGGGATTACAGGCTTGAGCCACGGCGCCCACGGCCTGAACAACTTTCAAGCTTTGCTTGGAAGGAATCGCCAGGGTTTTCCTCCTTTGCAAATTTTATTACATAAAGAGTTAAGGTTTTGATGTAGTAACCACAAAGCATAAGAAAACTTAATTGGTGTTTGTGTATCATCTACTTATATTCTTTATTTTTGATGGGGTGTTTTTGCCGTTTTGTTTTTAGTTTGTGTTTGAGTGTATAGATGCATATATGTATAGCGATATAGCTATAAAATATCCAGATCACTGTGACGAATATTCCATCCATTGGGAACACATGGATGTGTGTTTCATTCATCTCCATGTGTTGTGTATACTAAATCAGTCTATTTTAAAACCATCAGGTTTTTAAAACCCCTGTAGTCATCATTTAGAAATAGATGAGCACTCTAGATTTTTCCGTGGCTAAACTTGTGATCAGGTAATCTGTAAAGTTAAACAAGTATCAGATGAAATTCTGACACAATAGACTATCATTTATTAGTAGTAAGTCGTAATTCATAGAACACAATGTAATGAATAGGATGACTGTCTCCCTTTGCCTAAAACTGTCCCCAGTTTGGCACCAAAATCCCAAGTCGAGACTAAGTCTTGAGCAAACGGGGTCTTTGGTTATTCTATGCAATCTTTTCTTTGTTCCCCTATGCTTTCCTCTTTAGAGACAGATTAGAGACTGGCACAGATTACAGCATTATGCTACTGGAGAATTAACCACTGCACTCTGAATAGATACTTTATATAGAGGCTTATGAAAAAATTCTGAGCAAGATGTAGTCAAGCTTATAGTTGGCATATTGTAGTCACAGCCCTCTGGGCTATCAGCTGAACCACAACAGGACTGGGCCTCAGGTGCCATTATTAGGTAAGAATTTGAAAATCTGCTGGACTCCTTTTTTCATGCAGAATGAGTTATCTAATATTTAAGCTTATCATAAATCTTGAAAACCATCCCATTTCATGGTGGAGAACTCATTTGGAACCTATTATATAATTAGTGATTGGCCATTACGTAACCAAGACAGTCCCTTTCTAATACTCACTGTTCTATATTTTTAATGTATAATTTTCAATAGCTTTGAGGTGCAAGTGGTTTTGTTTGCATGGATGAATTGTATAGTGGTGAAGTCTGAGATTTTGCTGCACCTGTCACCTGATGAGGTGCATAGCCAATTGCTCAATATGTAGATTTTACCCTTCCTCCCTCCTACCAGCTCCTTCTAGTCCTCCAGTACCACTTAGAGATAATGGGTGAGTAACTCAAGATAAAAAACAATACTGTATGTTCTCACTTATGAAGTGGGAGATAATCTGTGGGTAGGCAAAGGCATACAGGTGGCATAATGGATTGCAAAGACATTATAAGCTGCAAGGTATTCATTCTTGGCGGGGCAGTGTGGCTCATGTAATCCCAGCACTTTGGGGCGAGGCAGGAGGATCATGAGAGATCAGGCAATCAAGACCATCGTGGCTAACATGGTGAAACCCTGTCTCTACTAAAAATGCAAAAATTAGCGAGGCGTGGTGGTGAGAGCCTGTAGTCCCAGCCTCAGAGAACTGAGGCAAACTAATAAACTGGAAGCAGAGCTGCAGTGAGCGAGATTGCTTCTACACTCCAGCTAATGACTGAAAGCAGACTCCACCTCAAAAAAAAGGCTGATATTCATATACCCACATTTCTTTACTCATTGACTGTTGGGCACTTGGTTGGTTGCATATCTTTCTGATTGGCGAATTATATAGAATGAAGCATACAGGTATCATTGCTGTATTTTTGAAAAGCCTGTACTGTTGATTGCCAGGGCAGTTAGTTGTAGCAGCCTCGAGTTTTCTGATTACACACCTGCTCATCACCACTAGCGTGTGCAGTAAAACTAACCCTATGCATTTATATAACACTGTGTATGATCAAATATTTTACAGCTGAAATACCACACGCTTCAAAAATAAGGAAATCCATAGACTGAGAAACTTGGGGCAGTATACTCTCTAAGGACAGAAAATGTGAACTATTTGCTAACAAATTTTTCACAATGTTCAGGCTGTCTTATAACAATATCAAACTTCAACAGAAAGGAGGTCAAGTCAGTTTCTCTTGAAATAACAAGATTAAAGTAAACTCATGTCATTCTAGTGAAATGTTGATCTACCAGAGTTAAGGTTTTGGGGAATGGGGCTTTGGGGAATGGTACTTGAATTCTAGTCCTCCTTCTACCTCTTAGCAAGCTCTATAATTTCAATAAGTCATTTAACTTTTTTTGAATTTTTGTCTCCTTTGTTGTAAAGAGCGGCTGATCTTCAAAGTCCCTTCTAGCTCTCCTTTTTTTTTTTTTTTTTTTTTTTTTGAGACAGTCTTGCTCTGTTGCCCAGGCTAGAGCGTAGTGGTATGATCTCGGCTCACTAAATCCTTCGCCTCCCAGGTTCAGGCAATTCTCCTGCCTCAGCCTTTCGAGTAGCTGGGACTACAGGCATGCACCAGCATGCCCAGCTATTTTTTTTTTTTTTTAATTTTTAGTAGAGATGGGGTTTCACCATGTTTCCCAGGTTGGTCTCGAACTCCTGACCTCAGGTGATCCACCCGCCTTGGCCTCCCAAAGTGCTGGGATTACAGGCATGAGCCACCACGCTCGGCCTTCTAGTTCTTTAAAGTGTCCAAAATGTATATTATAATTCCAAGCATACCAATTTTTTACCTTGAGAGAGATAATTAACTTTTCCTGTGTTTTGCCAGCATTAAGTAGAAATTTGGCTAATTTTTACACTGCTAGCTCTTCAACCAGTCTCTTTGACTTTGGAAATGGTAGATGATGTCTCTGAAGCAGAGAATATAACCATGAACACAGTGGTATTTTGCAGCAACTTTTAAGTGTCTAAGTCTTTTGATGCTTAACAATAGGGAGCATAGGCTGGGCACTGTGGCTCATGCCTGTAATCCCAGCACTTTGGGAGGCCGAGGCGGGTGGATCACCTGAGGTCAGGAGTTAGAGACCAGCCTGGCCAACATACTGAAACCCCTTCTCTACTAAAAAATACTAAAAATTAGCTGGGCATGGTGGTGGGTGCCTGTAATCCCAGCTACTGGGGAAGCTGAGGCAGGAGAATCGCTTGAACCCGGGAGGCAGAGGCTGCAATGAGCCGAGATTGCGCCACTACACTCCAGCCTGGGCAACAAGAGCGAAACTCAGTTTCAAAAGAGAAAAAAAAAAAAAAAAACAATAGGGAGCATGCTGTGACCATTGAAGGAGCTTCGTACAAACATTCTGAGCGTGTGTTTACTTCATATCCAAAGACAATGCCCTAAATAGTCATTCCCTAGGAATGCAGATCTTTCAGCTTTGGCATTAAATTTCTCTAAATGGAATTTGCTATACAGATAAAGCACAAAACACAGCAAGCTTTGACTGTGAGGACATTTCCTTTGATAAAACACACTCAAAAAAAGTCAATGAGAATGATATTATTAGCCCTGTGTTTATATGAGAGCAATGATTTTTATAATGTGAGGTGAAGATATCCAAACCAATTCTCTAGAATATTTTAGTTGAATTTTCAAACTGATGTGCTGCCTTAATCTGACATCTAAATCAAGTGAGGCTGTACACTTCAGGGCACAAATTAGAGGACTGGCACCAGACTACAGCAGTTAGACTGCCGGAGAATCGATACAGGCCATTTAAGCATCAGGACTGCCTATGTTTCATTTTTGACACTGGAGTTTATGCTTATTGAGTGGGGGAACTTTAACTCTATGGTGGCAATAAACTCATTAGAAAGTGTCAGCTGGGATTATAACACATGTTAAATAAGTATCACCAGTGCTGACACACCGTCTTTATTAACTCTTTCCTAGGGTATCTGGATATAAAAGGAGACTAAGGGGTTTTGAGTATAGTGGGATTTAAAAACAATTTTTCTCTCCCATAGACTTGCCACAAGTGCTTGAATCCCATTATTGGGAAGGAATGCCTATGAGCAGAAGACTTCCTTTTTTCTAGGAACCTCTAACAAAATGATATGCCAGCTAACACTGTTAAGAGGATTAGCTCAATGTGGTCTTGTTAGAATGAAACTCTTATTAGGTATCTGGGAATCCTGTGTTAGAAAAACAATCATACTGATCAGTTGTTTTAAGGAAATACGGTCTCTTCAGAGTATGTTCTCCAAAATTACACGAATTTTAAAGGCAATGGATTGACATAACCATTGGCAAGAATGGAGTCAGAGGAAGCAAAATGCTGGGTAGCAGGACCTTGAGAAATGCCCTTTATAAAATGTACTTGTACTTCTTGTAATCAATGGCACAGCTCTGCCCCCATCTCAAGTTCTCAGTCCCAGCCCTGGCTTTCCTGAACTACATCTTTTTGATCCATAAGCAGAACAGGATCACTGCACAAGAAAGCAGTTGGGGCCAGAGATGAGCTTTGTCTGCCACACTGCCTGCTCTAGTGTTGAGTGTTTACTCAGCAGCTGCGTTCCCGCAGGGTCAACTGAGAATTCATCAAAGCTTTGCTTTCAGCTCTTCTCTGGGTCCAAATGAGTATAACTCCCACTTCTGAGTAGAAATTCTTTTTAAATGTCATTGGTTAACTTTTAAATAGTTTTGTTGTTGTTGTCGTTGTTGTTTTAGAGGGAGTCTCGCTCTTTCACCCAGGCTGCAATGCAGTGGCGTGATCTTGGCTCACTGCAACCTCTGCCTCCTGGGTTCAAGCGATTCTCCTGCCTCAGCCCCCTGAGTAGCTGGGATTATAGGTGCGGGCCACCATGCCCAGCTAATTTTTGTATTTTTAGTAAAGACAGGGTTTCACCATGTTGGCCAGGCTGGTCTCAAACTCTTGACCTCAGGCGATCCACCTGCTTCGGCCTCCCAAAGTGCTGAGATTACAGGCATGAGCCACCGCACCCAACCAACTTTTAAATAGCTTTAAACTGTAACCCAAATTACCTTTTGTGTTCCGTCATTACTGGGTGTGGCTTTTCGTCTGCCCCTTTCAGGCAGTTATCCTTTCCTACTTTTTTTTTTTTTTGAGTTGGAGTCTCACTTTGTTGTCCAGGCTGGAGTATAGTGATGCAATATCAGGTCACTGCAACCTCCACCACCCAGGTTCAAGCAATTCTCCCTGCCTCAGCCTCCTGAGTAGCTGGGATTACAGGCACCCGCCACCACACCCAGCTAACTTTTTTTGTATTTGTAGTAGAGATGGGGTTTCGCCATGTTGGCCAGGCTGGTCTCAAACTCCTGACCTCAGGTGATCCGCCCACCTCGGTGATCTGCCAACTTCCAAAGTCTCCTGCCTTTAAACAATGTATTTGCTGTGCATTTTCCAAGAATTGATGTTCATTATATATCTCACAACAGAGAACAAAAGAATTTTTATAACTATCATTGGTCCTGTAGACGTCTTCTTCTAATTCACATATGTAATGGGTCATAGAATTCTTGCAGGATCCACAGTTTATGGGCCCACTGTATCATATATTTCCTAAGACAAATTAGAAAGAGTCATTAGGACCAAGGCAAGTTGTTTAATCACCCAAATAACACTCCTTCAACCAACCCATTGTCAAGAACCTAGGTGTGCCCTGCTGGCTTAGAGAATGCAGATGCTGAGCCCTGGGCTCTCAGTCTTACCACGGAGGAAAAATGTAATGCACTCTTCTGGGAATGGTGCATCTGAAAACTTAGAAATATTTAACTGTCTCCAATAATGAATTGACCTGGAACAATTCCTTATTCGATAAAGTGCTGAGTTTTAGTGAAAAAGAATGAAGCCATCTACTAAAATGTTAATCCATGCAAAGCACTTGGAAGAGAGCCCGGCACGTAGTAAGTGCCTGTACTTATTATTCTCCACTTGACCCCTTAGCAAGACTTCCTCCCCGACCAGTCACTCTCCCATATTCTCTGGCCTGCTGTCTTCCCAGGAAAGAGGACTTCTGTGCAGGACTACATCACCCAAATTCCCTTGCCAGCCAGGTTCAGTTTGGGCCCAGCCAATGGGAGGAAGTGTCAGGGAACCAGTAGGCGGGAGAAGAAAGGATAGGGAACTTCCTTCCTGCCCCCTCCAACTTCTGCCTCCCTCACTGGCATCAACCCAGCGCCTCCATTGCTGACCTCGACCAACCTCCACCTGTGGTCCTTCCTTTACTGCAGCAATGACACTGTTTTCTTCCTTTGTTCTTCCAACCCCAGGTAAGTTAATGCCTTGCCTCTCTTGCTGGTCCCTGGATGCTTCAACATGCCATTTTTTGGTTCCTTAATGCTGGCCAAGTCTCTGTAAGTAGGCCCTTCACTAAAGACTATTAACTTACGTCAGTGGTTCTCAACCCTTGCTGCACGTGACCACCAAGGGCGCTTTTGAAAACTACCAGTGCCTGGGCTGGCATTCCCGGAGATTATTGTAACTGGCCAGGGTGGGGTCTGGCCACTGGTGTTGTCTAAGAGCTTTGTAAGTAATGAAGCCAGAGTTAAGAGCCACTTATTGAAATCACCTGAGTGAATTCCAGCCTCCTGGCAAACCCCTGACAGATATACGCTCAGTGAATGTTACCTGTTGTGGTTGTCATTACAACAACGACTACTGCCACCTTTATTTCTACTGTGCTTATATTAATAGTTTCCCCCAGTTTACAGATAAGGAAATTTACACAGAGGTTAAGTAATTTTCTGAAAATTACATGTTTTTTTAAGTTAGAGTTCAGTTTATTTGGCTGAAAGCTCATGTTCTTTATGCTTTTTCTATGATATCCTGCAAAGGTCAGGTCTTCTCGAACTTTAAGGTGCATATGAAACACTTGGGGATCCTGTTTAAGTGGAGCTTTTAATGCAGAAGTTCTGAGGCCTGAGATTCTGCTTTTCAGAGAGCCTCCCAGGTGTCGCCAATGCTGCTGGTTCAATGACCAGCCTTTGAGTATCAAAGGTGTAAACAATTAGTCACTCTTTTTTTTTTTTCAACCTTCAAAATTTCCTCCCCTATCCTTATCATTTTCACCTGATGATCTTGTGTCCTAGCTCACGGAAAAAAAGAGGCTTCCAAAGAGATTCTGCCAGACTCACACTGTCACATCTACCCACTTTCCCACGTTTCCTACATACTCTGCCTTCCCACCCATAGCTGTAGATGAAATATTTGTACTCACATCCAGAGCCATTCCATCCAGTGCACCAGATCCCATCTGCTCTTGCTCACCCAAGAGTATTTCTTCATTAATGTGCTCCAGTTTTGCATCATTTTTCCTCCATCCTGAATTGCTTCCATTAACATGCAAATATCATTTTTTTACTTTTAAAAACGAAAAATTTAGTTTGAATCCATCCCCCTACACCAACTTCCACTCAGTTTTTGTACTTATTTTCAAACAAATTACTCAAGTTTTTTTTTACTTGGTCTCCAACTGTGTTTTTCTCATTGTTAGACCCACTCCACCTTAATCAGCCCTCATCAAGGTCATCAATGTGATTCATGTTGCTAAATCCGTTGGGCATTTCCAGTCTTCACCTTTTCATCAGCATTTGGTACTTGTATAATTCCCTCCCCCTTGATACGGTTTCTGTATCTTCGTCTTTAGAACACCACATTCTCTTGTTTTTTCTTCCAGCTCACTAACAACTCCTCTGTCTTTCTCACTGGTTCTTCCTCTTATCTCTAACCTCGTTGGCAAGCTCCAGGGCTCAATCTTTGGTTCTCTTTTCTATGTACATTTACTTTTTTGATGATGTCCTACAGCAGCATAGCTTTAAATGGCATACATATGCCAAACTTATGCCTCCATCTCAGATCTTTCCAAACCCATAAATCCAGCATCCTATGCAACATCTCCACTGGAATATCTAATGGACATTTGAAACGTAACATGTTCAAGACTGGACTTCTGATATTCTTTCCTAAATTTATTTCACTTAGTTTTCCCCATCTCGGTTGATACAACTCCATCCATCCGGTTGCTAAGGCCAAAAATCTTGAAGTCATCCTTGACTTACCTCTTTTTTTCATACCTCATGTCCAAGGTAACATGCATTCCTATTGACTTTTCAAAATATGTCCAGAATGTCACACTTCTTACCACCTCTACTAACTACTACTACTACTACTACTATCCTTTACTGAACTCCTTGCTTGGATTTATTGCAATAGTGTCTAAAACGATTTCTTGATTCCATACTTGTTACCTAATGCAGTCTATTTTGAAAAAGCAGATAGAATGACCCTTTTAAAATGTGAGGTAGTTCTTATAACTGCGTTGTTTAATATCCTGTAAAAGTTTTCATTTCACTCAAAGAATAAACCAAAGTTTTTATATCAGTTAAAAGTGTCTACATAGCCCAACCCTCTTCTTATCCTTCCCAACTTTACTTGTCTGGCCTCATATACTGCTAATTTCCTGCTTGATCATTTCTCTCCAGGCATATTGGCTTCCATGATGCTTCTTGGAGTTCCCAGGCACACTTTTTCCTTCTTGCCTTTGCACTGGGTTTCCCTTGTCCCTGGAATGCTGTTCTTGGAGTATCTGTGTGGATAGCTCTTACATTTCCTTCAAGTTTTTGTTCACATCTCACCTTCTCAGTGAGTCTTATCCTAATTACCCTATTTAAAATTGCAACCGTCCTTTATCCAGTACCTCTCTGTGGCTTGCCTGATTTCCACGACTCTGCTCAATTTTTTAATTTTTTTTTTTTTTGCAGTATGCAATCTTATTTATTATGTTTGATACTTATTACCTGGAGTATAAGTTTCAGCAGAACAGGGATGCTTGGTTTTGGTTTTCTAACATTTTTACAGTACCTAAACGAGTGTCTGGCACGTAAATTTACTCAATTTGTTGAAAGAAATGAAGAACAGTTGTTTGTTTTAGTTTTAAGATGACAGATTATAGAATACACTTAATCAAGAGCCTAGAGTATACATTTTCTAAGTGTGGTAATGAGACTCAGACATAACACACAAACAATAAAAACAAAAGTTTCACTTCTTTCTAGACCTCGAAAGAGACCTAGACATTTCTTTGAACCTTCTGGCTATTTAAAAGTGGGATCCATTGACATGTGAAAAAAATGTCTAAGTTTTGCCCTTGTCTAATATCTCAAAGTAAACAGCTATTTCCTTTTTTCTGTGCTCAACAGCATTTGCCAGCATTTTATAGTATGAAAAAATGTCTCATGGCATGGGATTTAGGCTATTGACAGACTGTATAGGGGACTCTAGAGATGTTGAGGTGATGTTCAGCGTTTCACTGCCCATAGCTCTTGGGGTAATGTTTTCAAGAAGAATCAATAATTGGAAGCCAACTAAATAGCTTTGTTCCCCTCAAATGCGAACCTGGTTACTTTATCAAGGAAACACATGTTTATTGCTTTCGGGCAGAAAATAATAAGTCAGGCAGGTTTACAAGCCCCCATTCCATCTTGAAAGCATTTTTGTCAGCTGCTTCATCCTCAGAGAAAATTACCAAATCAAGCCTTGAAAGGTAGATGATTAGTGGGTGTTGCAGGCAGCATCTCATTTCTCTTCTGGGCGGGGATATGGAGATACTATTGGCCTCCCACTTAGGGAAAAACACATTTTTGACAGTAGAGTTGTCCAAGGGCTTTTTCTTGGAGCATAAACACCATGTAACCATATGCTAATGTAGAAAAGCAAAGGAACCTGGCATGAGGCACTTGGGAAAGCTTAGATCATGGTTTACAAACAATGATTGAATAGCTGACACTTATTATGGGGGAGAGAAGAATCTCATGTCTTCTCCCCAAAAGTAATTTGGAACAAGCTGAATGGGGTCACCTGGAAAGTCTCTTCATCCTTTATGATTATCCTAATCTTTCAAAAACCAGTTTCTACACCTCTCAGGAAAATGCAGGGAAGAACAATGATGGTTATGATAAATGGTGAGAGTCTTTAAAAGTCCAGATCCCAAGTTCAGAGAGCATTCAGTAAGGTACTCCAAACACAGAGGGATACCTGTGAATTTTCTACCTTTCAATCATTGTAGTAAAGATTTGAAAAATACCTGCAGTGACTGTGAAAGACAGAGAGTTGCAAGGTCTTGTGTGCCTTTCAAAGTCAGGAAAAGCCAGGACCAAAGAAGCCTGAAGAATCTTTATCCACACCGGGGTGCAGACATTGGAAACAAGTGGAATGGGAATCCAAGCATGACTTGCAGATTGAATCAATGTGTGTTCTACACACATGTTATGGTGTTTTTTGTATGAGTATACTACTAGGTAAGGTCTATAGGAATCCTTCAAGCTACTCTCAGAATTGCATGAGAGCCAGCTACTAACAGTCAACTATGCCGCCTGCACCAGCCGTGCTGTCCCGAGTGAGGAGACTCATCCTGTATTCCCTTTACGTGTTGTGTTTAATTATCTGTCATTTCACATGCATAGAGTATCCTTCCCATAACATAGGTAACCACTTGAAGGTGATGGAAAAGCATGGGGTTTGTAGATAGTCCAGCTTTGTGTTTAGTAGTGCAGGAGAGAAGAAACTGTAGGGGAGAAGAAATCTTTTCTTATCCATCGCGTGTTCATGGCTGAAACTCCCGTAAAGAAAGACAGATTAACAAGAGAAAAGCATACAAATTTAATATAAGTTGTACATGACACAGAAGCCTTCATAAGGAAATGAAGACCTGAATAAACGGATAAACCTGTGTCTTTTTATGCTAAGTCTGATGAAGAAGTGGCCTTGGAAAAGAAGCATGATTAGATAAAGGCGCATGATCTAATGGTAATAAACTTGGGGAAATAGCAAGGCCTGTTTCTCCAGATTCTTCTGTGTGCCTGTATCTTCAGAGATTAGGATATGCCTGTCATCCAGGTGTAGAGTAGTTGCCTCTGGAAAGAACCTGCTTTGGGAGAGAAGGACCAGGGCAAGATGAGAATGGCCTTCGTTTTTCTGCTGTTTTCTCAAATGGCAAAGTGCCATATATTAGAGTGGCATGTCCTGACTCCATCATTAACTGTAAGTAAAGGGCCAGTCATTTAACATCTGAGTCTTATTTTCCTAATTCTATTTGCAAAATGGGAAGTTAATCAAAATAATACCTTCAACACAACGTAAGGATCCAGTGTTGAAGGCAATTGTAAATTCTACAAATGTTAGTTTCCCCAGTGACATGTAACTGTGTGGCTTATGGTATAAGTTAGTTATAGTTTTTCATCTGATTTTCTTGGTCTTTGCTGAACCATCTCAATCATGTGTTCTTAAGAAATTGGGTTCTCAGATTGGCAAGGAGGTCATGAGAAAATCAGACTGCACCTCTTTAGTACAGCCATTGTGTGCCTGTTGCCTCTGCTTATATAAATATTTTGCTTTCACGAACTTCTACAAAGTTTGACCAGGGCTATTTGGTACCTTCTTCTCCTCCATACTCCTCTATGCAAATTGATGTCTCTGAATAGCATCAAAAATGGGCATTTCATTTGGTTATTGCCTCTAGAGAAGTACACTTCTATAGATGTTTTAAAGGGCAATAGAATATTTCCATGGGTTTAACACCTTGGGCTTCAATTGTATATACATTTTTTTAAGGTTCTCATTCATGCCCTTAATGACCAACATACTATTTACCACCTGCAGGAGTGATTATATTAACAGAAGGGACATTAGAGACATTTGTAGAGCCCAAAATGATGCCTTTCAGGAAGTACATGCTCTCTCTACCAGCAGGATGTTGCCACTGCTGTAGTATATATAGAAAAGACATTAGGAAAAGGATGTTAAAAATAGATGAGGCAAAAAATCAAATTACTTCTCCAGCAACCATTACCATAGAACCAACCACAAATTACCGAGGTCAAGGATAGGATATTAAATAGAAGCATACACAGAAAGAGAGGTAAATGAGCAGAAGATATAGGTAAGTGGATACAGGGCAAGATCTTTCTTCTGAACAAGTTTCTTGTCAAGGTCTCACATCTTTTTAATAATTTCTTTTTCTTTTCTGTCTCAGTACTGATTCTTTTAAGAAGGGCAGTAGTAGTTACAAAGTTATAATTATTTGCTGAAGTTTTCTTTCATAAATAGTGCGGAAGACCATATTGGTGATTATAACTCCTTGCCATTAATAAGGAATATACCAATTGATCTTATAAGACCTTTTTTTTTTCCCCCTGGCCAGTCCTGTGGTCAGTCCGAACTTGCCATAAATAACTTGTATGGTTTTTGGCCATTTTTCCCAATACAATGTAAAGGGCTTTTTAAAATGTGAGACAGGGTCTCTCTCTCTGTCACTCAGGCTGGAACGCAGTGGCACAACCATAGCTACATTCTCAACCTCCTGGGCTCAAGCAATTCTCCCATCTCAGCCTTCCAGGTAGCTGAGACTACAGGTATACATTACCATGTCTGGCTAATTTTTATATTTTAGGTGTTTCATCATGCTGCCCAAGCTGATCTTGAACTCCTGAGCTCAAGCAATCCACCTACCTCAACTTCCTAAAGTGCTGCGATTTACGGTTGTGAGCCATTGCACCTGACCCATACTTTTAATAATGAACATTGTCCTAGATTCAAAAGAGTCAATAGTGGAATGTTGGCAATCTATAAAGTAACAGTAATAGTTTATATTTCTGCAGGATTACATTCTAGAGCTCTATAGAGTATCTTACCTAATCTTCCCTCCAAAAGCTGGATACCGTTGATATTAACCATTCTTTTTTTATAGCTGAAAAAACTTGATTAATAGTGGCCTGCCTGAACATCTGAAAGCCCATTCTTTATCTGCCTTCACCTTTCTTTCTTACGTGATAACTTCTTTTTTAGGGAAAAAAATCTATAGAATGGAAAGTTTAATAAAGCAGCTTTTTATATCCCATTCTCTCACGTGGGGTCTTTTCAGTCTACCTTTGCTTTTTACACCTGTCACTGGAGTTCCTTTCCATTTTCACCTTTTCCTTCCCAATTTGAGGACAAGGTTAGAAAGAAAGTAGAATAGCACACCTTATGCTGTAGCCATGAATATAATAAGGTATTTGTGAGAGTTAATTAAACTAAAGAGCTTTTGCACAGCAAAAGGAACAGTCAGTGGAGTAAATGGACAACCCACAGAGTGGGAGAGAATCTTCACAATCTATATATCTGACAAAGGACTAATATCCAGAATTTATAACAAACTCAAATCAGTAAAGAAAAACAAGTAAGCCCATCAAAAAGTGGGCTAAGGACATGAATAGACAATTCTCAAAAGAAGATATGCAAATGGCCAACAAACATGAAAAAATGCTCAACATCACTAATGATCAGGGAAATGCAAATCAAAACCACAATGCAATGTCACCTTACTCCTGCAAGAATGGCCATCATCGAAAAATCAAAAAACAGTAGATGTTGCCGTGGATGCAATGAACAGGGAATGCTTCTACTCTGCTTATGGGAATGTAAACTAGTACAGCCACTATGGAAAACAGGGTAGAGATTCCTTACAGAACTAAAAGAACTACCACTTGATCCAGTAATTTGACTAGTGGGTATCTACCCCAAGGAAAAGAAGTCATTATTCGAAAAAGATACTTGCACATGCATGGTTATAGCGGCACAATTCACAATTGCAAAATCATGGAACCAACCCAATCAATGAGTAAATAAACTATGGGGTGTGTGTGTGTGTGTGTGTGTATATATACACACATATATACCCATATATACATATATGCACATATGTATACATATATACACATATACACATATGTGCTGGAATACTATGCAGCTATAAAAAGGAATTAACAGCATTTGCAGTGACCTGAATGAGATTGGATGAGACTACTATTCTAAGTGAAGTAATTCAGGAATGGAAAACCAAGCATCAGATGTTCTTACTGCTTTGTGGGAGCTAAGTTATGAGGACTGAAAGGCATAAAAATGATACAATGGACTTTGGGGACTTGGGGGGAAGGGTGGAAGCAGGGGTGAGGAATAAAAGACTACAAATATGGTGCAGTGTATACTGCTCAGGTGATGGGTGCACCAAAATCTCACAAATCACCACTAAAGAACTTATGTAACCAAATACCACCTGTACCCCAATAACTTATGGGGAAAAAATCCTCTTAGAAAAGATATTTATTGGATTTTGTAAATCTGGAAAAAAAAAACCCAGTTTTTAAGGAAAATTAACACTACCAATTTTAGCTAAAGAGAACATACAAAACTGGTCTACAAAATTGGTATATATTAAATATACCAATAAATGTGATAGGATGGGAAAATTTTAAAAAATATTGTTCAAAATTACTGCTGTTTAGACTTACAGATGAACTCTTTCAGTCTTTGGAGGATAGATAACAGAATATACATAGTGTCTTAAAATACAGGGAAAAAAATAGAAGTGTGATGTTAATACTTGACCAAGTATCACACAAAAGGAAACTTCAGGCAAATCTAACTGGAGAACATCGATGCAACTGACCAAAGCCAACAGCAATGTGGAAGTTTTAAACAGTTTAACTTTTATGTGAATACCCAAGTTATAACAGCAAAAAGGTTTATTATAAAGCTTTTTATAACTCTAACTTCATAGAGTTGATCTATTATGTAGCCAATTTTTATGGACCATGAGGTTACTTTGATGATTAAGACAATATGAAGGAGAGGATCCTAGATCACAATTGCCGTCACATAGTAGAGAAATAATAATAATAAAAAATCATGATTCAAACCGAAAAAGTAGTTGCCAATGGATCAAAGCTTTTCACAGTTTGCTGTATAATTCTTAGGTTAAACTGACCCAGAAGCCCACAAAAGAAAGCATAGGGATAGTTTGTCTGGTTAGTCAGCAAAACTTAGTAGTCCACCATCTCTAGCACAATAATTGTTCACTTTGGGAAACTTTCATTTGTGAGTTATTTTCACTCATTGGAGGCCTTGGTGTCCATTCTGCAGTTGCCATTGGGGACATTATGGCAGGGGTTTTCCTTCACATTGTTGTTCGCAAAATGAAGGACTGCCAACTTGCTTGAGAATGAGATTGAAAAAGATATACATTTTTTTTTTCCTCCTGTAATGTACCATCCAAATTATTTGGCTTCATAAGACAGTGGGGACTGTTCGCTCTTTCTTTAATTTCTGGGCAAGGCAGTTTAACCCAGGATTGAACAAAATTAAACCATAAAATATTAAATTACAGGGCTGTTCGGTACAATTAATAGGTGAAGATGCTCTCTGATTCTCTAACATGGAAACAGAGCATGGCAGATTTCTAAATCTTTGTCATGGAGCTTGTTCTTCAAAGAGTACAACTGTTCAATGAAATATATTTTGGGAAACCCTAGACATATTCAAGTAAAAGTTAAGAACAGTAGAAGCATGTGGGATATCTCTATTTTTAATCATTATTTCTGAAGGGCTGGTACAAGACAACAAAATAAGGAATTTAATGATTCGATGTTTTAAAAAAGAAGATACCATTTTCATTTGAAGATTGTGATTTTTCTCTTACAAAATGCAAAAGAATTAACTAAAACACTATTAAAATTTATTTTAGAAAATGCAAAAGAAGATTACTAAAACATACAACCTGTCCTAAAAAAGGTTACAAAGTAAAATAAAAACCTTAACGCTCCCTTTCTAACCTTCAGATGAGTGCTTGTTTTAAAAGAGAAAAATGCAAAAATCAACCTTTGATTTGGTGAGAATTCTTGTTAAAAATTTCATAAATGATTTTTCTGGTGTTCATATACCCACTTGGTGGACTCTGTCCTATTAGGGATTTAAGTCTGCCAAGTTCAACATCCTACTTTTTATTAAAAGTCTCTCTTTGTGGCTAAGAATAAACGCTTCTTAGACTTCTTCATTTTCATCACCAGCACTAGCAATGGTTTATTTCTCCCATAAGAGCCATTTTTCAAAAATATATGAAGTTTTTATCACTTAAGAGCAGTTACTGCTCATGAAAGAGAAAGAAGAACAGAGCTAAGGTGAGCCACTTACAGGATAAGAAGAAGCCAGCTCACCGTTCATGAGTAGTGGTATTGGGACAGGCCTCTACATATCAGGCCATTAGTTTGTACAATTAAAATCCATGCCACCACAAAACTACTCATCACTCTGTCACATGAACCTTTGAGGTTGCCTCCAAAGAATACAAACTGTGTTATTAAGTCCCTGAATGCCAAGAGTCTACTGAACTACAAATAAATACAATAATAATATTTATCACCAAGAAGGTTAGGTTTATTATTTTTGTATAGCCTTAAAAAACATTTTGCTCTAGGTCACCTAGGATTAACTCATTTTAGCTAAAAATATCACACAGCAGGTATCGTTTTTGCTACCTGTTAAAAAGTGTGTGTAATATCTGAAATTTGTGAGAGATTATGTACTCTAATAATGTAACATAAGTGCATTCAGCAATGAATAATGCATGGGCATCTCCAAAATAATAGTGTGTGGCAGATTATAGATCATCTAACATTAAATAATTCATCTGCTTTACTGCTCTTACATCATAGGGTTATGAGTCTCACTTAACACATTAGGAAGCATAGACACTAAAAAGTTAACTGGCCTTTTTAGGACTTTATGGGAAATGGTTGGAGAGGAGAATGAAAGATAAAAAATTTTAAGCTTCGAGCCTCTGTTTTGGTTTTCTGATTAAAAAATTTTCTAATTTTAGCTGATTGAATATTCTTGACATACTATTTAGCTGATTGAATATTCTTGACATACTATTGAGATATATTTAAAGCAGAAGCAATATGCAGACTTATATACAGAAGAATGTAGCAGATCATTTAAGGTCAGCCGAAGTGCCTGAAGTTGCATGTAATTATTACATGGGGAAAGACAATCTCCTTTAGCCTTGGAGATCTTAACTGAGACCCAAAATACTGAAGCAAACCACTCATTGGAATTGAGTGCTTCGTTTATATGGGAGGCAATTCAGAGCAAGTAGAATGAAGCCAATAGAAGGTGTTAATAATCAGCCTGTCACTGTAAGTCATTAGTTGCCAGGCCCACTGATAACTGCTCTACCCAAAGCTAAGAAAGCTTAGATATGTATTTACTAATTCCTATTTTTCACTGTTGAAGATGCTCATGGAGCTTCTGTGCCCTGCTCCTCCCTGCCTGTCCTATTTGAGCTTAACATGTTCCAGTGGCTGGAAATTGCTCTCAGTCAGAGTGACGTGTAGATGAGAAACTTAGTTTGGTACATGAACCTGCAGGTGTATATGGGAATAGTGAAAGCAGAGAGGATGTACGTGGTCAGCAAAGGCATCAGCTACAATTCACCTCTGGTACTACCCACATTCACTCCTGTCCCAAGTTGAGTTAAATTTGTCCGATTAGAAATTCTTCAAAGTCATGGCCAGACAAAACGAATTTTTGAAAGACTCAGAAAAATGGTTAAAGTGATAATCTGTAGCCTACTGCTGCAGCTAGTTTCAAGATCATTATTTATATTGATCATCTTCCTCTGTCATGCTTTCTAGATTCTTCTCACTCTCAGCTGCTGTAGGCTTTTGCCAGGGAGGTAATTTGTACTCTCATCTCTGAAAATGTTCCCCCATTTTTTCATTTCAGCCTTTGTCAAACTTAGTTACTGCAACTACCCATCCATCGCTATTACTGGGAACTGAGCACCAAGACACATTCCTATTAAATCCTGGTTTTTTTTCCCTTGCCCTCATTATATAGCAGCAACAATATCTTCTCATGATAGTCAGATACTTCAGTCAGTATTGTTATTTCTTTCTTTGCCTCTTGGTCTAGTTCTAAGGGACTAGGTGGTACCAGTAGCTTTGGGTTTAGTGAAACCCATATTCTGTCCCCCTGGTATAAAACTTCCTTTCCAGCAATAAACTTACAATCCACCAGGGCCTGATGTAAAGATAGTACAAACTTCCCAAATGGGCCACTGAAAATGATGGTAAGAATAGCCACTTCTTACCTAATCCTTTGTTCATGATCTCATTCTCTATCTATAATCAACATAAACCATATAACACTTATTGATTCAAAGTGTATTCTCTATTTTGAAGGATAGCACCCTTACTATGCATGCTGTCATACCCAAGTTGGATGGCTATAAAAAGCCATCTCAACATTATCAGTGAGACCGGCAGCTGTGAGTGCTGCTGTTTATGGTAGAATCAGTGAACCCCACAATCTGTACTTCCGATGTCACCACAGTATGTATCCTTTGAGTCTGAGGCAATATTACATTGGTAAATCAGATATTTTGAAACTTTGGATAGTTGTGCTAGCCATTCCCCTTTTCTCAAACCCATCGTAACTTGAATATATCATAAGTTGAAAATGCTTTCACTATAATAACTTACAGAATATCATAGTATTGCCCAGCCTATCTTAAACATGCTCAGAATACATACATTAGTTGACAGTTGGGCAAAATCATCTAACCCAAGCCTATTTTCTAATGGAGGGTTGAATATCTCATGTAATTTATTGAATACTGTAATGAACGTGGAAAATAGAATGGTTGTATTGGGTACTCACCATTAATGTACACAGCTGAAAGCACACTGGGCCTGAAGAATGTTTGAAGAATTGGACTACAATCAATTGCTGGATGATGGGGAGGCTACAGCAACAGGGTTATTAATTTCTCTCTCTTCTGATGAAGCTCAAGAATAGCTGGTAGAAGGCATTGGTGTGTGGACACTTGATGGTTTAGCAGGCATAGTGTTAGTCAAGAAGATATCGAGTATTGTTTACCCTCATGAGTGGCTGGCTGCCTGGGAGCTGTAGCTTACTGCTACCACTGGCCAACATCAAGAGAAAGTATCATACTGCACATGCTAGCTCTGGAAAGGATCAGAATTCAGATTTCTAAGTACGATTTGCACTGAATGTATGTTCCTTTCGTACCATGGTAAAGTTGAAAAATTAAAAGTTCGTCTATCATAGGTATAAAAGATAAAAAAATAATGGCCATTCCACTTGGGGTGAGATGATATCTCATTGTGGTTTTTATTTGTATTTCTCTGAGGCTCAGTGATATTGAGCATTTTTAAATACAGCTGTTGGCCATTTGTATGTCTTCTTTTGAGAAATGTTCATTCATGACCTTAGCCTACTTTTAAATGGAATTGTTTTTGTTGTTGAGTTGTTTGAGTTCCTTGTATTTTCTGGATATTAGACCCCTGCTGGGTGCATAGTTTGCAAATGTTTTCTGCCATTTAACAGGCTGTCTCTTCAGTTGCGATTGTTTCCTATGTTGTGCAGAAGTATTTTAGTTTAATACAGTCTCATTTATCTATTTCTGTTTTTTTGTTTTCTGTGCTTTTGAGGTCTAATCCATAAAATATTTGCTTAGACCAATGTCCTGAGGCATTTCCTGTATGTTTTCTTCTAGTGGTTTTATAGTTTTGGGTCTTACATTTAAGTCTTTAATCCATCGTGAGTTGATTTTTGTATATGGTGAGAGACAGAAATCCAATTTCATTATTCTGCATATGGATATCCAGTTTTTCCAGCACCATTTATTGAAAACAGAGTTCTTTTCCTAGTATGTTCTTGTTGTCTTTGTAAGAAAAAAAAAAAAAAATTAGTTGGCTGTAAATACATGGATTTATTTTGGGGTTCTCTATTCCATTGGTTTATGTATCTGGTTTTATACCAATTACATGCTGTTGTAATTGTTACTATACAAAATTGTTACTATACAAAATTGTTACTATAATTTTGTAGTGTATTTTGATATCAGGTAGTATAATGCCTCCAACTTTGTTCTTTGTGCTGAAGATAGCTTTGGCTATTCGGGCTCTTTGTTTCCATGTGAATTTTAGGATTGTTTTTCCTATTTCTGTGAAAAATGACATTGGTATTTCAATAGGGCCTGCACTGAATCTGTAGATTGCTTTAGGTAGAATGGTAATTTCCATTTGTATCCTCTTCAACGTCTTTCGTCAGTGCTTTGTAGTTTTTCTTGTAGCGGTCTTTCACCTTCTTGGTTAAATTTATTCCTAGGTATTTTATTTTGGTGGCTACTGTAAATGGAATTACCTTCTTGATGTCTTTCTCAAATAGTTCATTATTGGTGTTATAAACACTACTGATTTTTGTAAGTTGATTTTGTGTCCTGCAACTTTACTAAACTTTTTTTCTTTTTATCAGTTCTAAGTTTTTTGGTGGGGTCTTTAGGTTTTCTAGATATGGGATCATGCCATCTGCAAAGAGGGAAAATTTGGCATCATCTTTCCAATTTGGATGCCATTTATTTAGGTGTTTTTTTTATTTATTTATTTAGCCTGATTGCTCTGCCTAGGATTACCAGTACTATATTGATTAGGAGTGGTGAAAGTGGACATCCTTGCCTTGTTCTAGCCCTTAGAAGAAAACCTTTTCTGCTTTTCCCCATTTAGTATGATGTTAGCTGTGAGTTTATCATATAAGGCCTTTATTATATTGAGGTATGTTCCGTCTGTGCCTCATTTGTTGAGAGTTTTCATCATTAAAGACTTAAATTTTATCTAATGCTTTTTTTGTATCTATTGAGATGATAGGGTTCTTGTCCTTCATTATGTTGATGTGATGTTTTACATTTATTGATGTGCATATGTTGAACTATCCTTACATATCTGGCAAAAATCCCACTTAATCATGGTGTATTAGCTGTTTGATGTGCTGTTGGATTTGTTTTGCTAGTATTTTGTTGATATGTTCATGTATCATGTATGTTCATCAAAGATATTGATTTGTGTCTTATTATTGTTGCATCCTTGTCTTGTGTTAATATCAGGTTAATGCTGGCCTCATAGAATTAATTACAGAGAATTTTCTGTGCTTTGATTTTTTGAAATAGTTTGAAGAGAATTGGTGTTAGTTTTTTGTGAATTTGGTGGAATTCTGCAGTGAAGCCATCTGGTCCTGACTTTTCTTTGTTGGCAGGCATTTTATTATTCAGTCAGTTTCATCATTAGTCTGTTCAGGTTTACTGTTTCTTCTTGATTCTATCTTGGTAGGTGTATGTATCCAGAAATTTGTCTGTTTCTTCTGAGTTTTCAAGTTTGTTAGTGTATAATTGTTCATAATATACTCTGATCTTTTATATTTCTGTGGTATCACTTATATGTCTCTATTTTTATTTCTGATTTTATTTGGATTTTCTTTTTTCTTGGTTGGTGTAGCTAGTGGTTTATCAATTTTTGCTTTTTTCCCAAAAAGCCAGCTCTTTGTTTCATTGACTCCTTGTAATTTTTTTTAGTCCCTCTTTTGTTTAGTTCTACTCTGATCTTTATTATTTCTCTTCTTCTATTAACTTTGGGTTTGGTTTGATTTTGTATTTTTTTTTTAATTTTTTGAGACTTGTTTTGTGTCCCAGCATATAGTCTATCCTGGAAAACATCCCATTTGCTGGTCAGAAGAATTTGTATTCTATAGCTATTATATAAAATGTTCTATAAATATCTGTTAGCTCCATTTGGTCCACAGTACGATTTAAATCCTATGCTTTTCTGTTAATTTGCTGTCTAGATTATCTTTTTAATGCTGAGAGTGGAGTATTGACGTCCCCAATTATTATTGTTTTGGAGACTATATCTCCCTTTAGATCTAGTGATATTTGCTTTATATATCTGGGTCCTCCAGTACTGAGTGCATATATGTTTAGAATTGTTATATCCTCTTGCTGAATTGATCTCTTTATTATATAATGACCTTCTTTGCCTCTTTTTACTGTTTTTGACTTAAAGTCTGTTTTAATTGACATAAGTAAGCTACTCCTGCTTGTTTCTGGTTTCTGATTGCATGGAATATCTGAATATCTTTTTCCATGCCTTTACTTTCAGCCTATACGTCTTTAAAGGTGAGATGAGTATCTTGTAGGCAGCACCTAATGGGGTCATTTTTTAAAATCTATTCAGCCAATCTATATCTTTTAAGAGAAAAGTTTAATCTATTTACTTTCAAAGTTGTTGTTGATACTGGAGGCTTGGTTACTCATGTCATTTTATTTATTGATTTCTGGTTGGTTTGTATATTCTTTGTTCCTTTCTTTCTCACTGTTTATCATTGTGCTTTGGTGGTTTTCTGTAGTGGTAACATTTGCGTTCTTTCTCTTCCTCATTCGTATGAATATTTAGCTCTATGAGTGGGTTTTATACTTTCGTGTGTTTTCATGATGGTAGATAACATCTTTTTGCTTCCTTTAATCAATTCTTATAGGGTTAAGGGCTGGTCTAGTGATTATTAATTTCCTTAGCTTTTGTTTATCTGGAAAATAGTTTATTTTTCCTTTATTGATGAACAATAACTTCATTGGGTATATATATTTTTTTATTTGAGCACTTTGAATAAACCACTCCATTCTCTCCTGGCCTGTAAAGTTTCTGCTGAGAAATCCACTGTTAGTCTGATGGGGGTTTTCTTATACGTGACTAGAAACTTTTCTCTTGCTGTTTTGAGAATTCCTTTGACTTTTGACAGCTTCACTATAATGTGCTGTGGACAAAACCTTTTGCATTGTGTCTGTTTGGAAATCTCTGAGCTGCCTGTATCTGGCTGTCTAAATCCTTGGTAGACTTGGAAAGTTTTCAGCTATTATTTCATTAAATATGTTTTCTATCCTGTTTATTTTCTCTTTGCCTTTTGGGACACAGAAAATTTGAATATTTGGTTATGTTATGTGTTTCATATGTCACATGGGCTTTGTTTATTCTTTTTTAAAATTTTTGTTTGACTGGATGATTTTGAAAGACCGGTCTTCAGGTTTTGAATTCTTTCTCCTGCATGACTTAGTCTATTGTTGAAACTCTCAAGTATATTTTTCATTCGTTGAATGAATTCTTTACTTCCAGAGTTTCTGTTTGGTTCTTTTTAATGATACCTATCTCTTTGGTAAATTTCTCATTCATATCCTGAATTGTTTTTCTGATTTCTTTACATTTTTCTTCTCTTGTATGTCACTGACCTTCTTTAATATCATTATTTTGACTTCTTTTCCCAGGATTTCATAAATTTCTTAATGGATTCTATTGCTGTTCCTTTGGAGGTGTCATATTTCCTTTTTTATATCTCCTTTGTCCTTATATTGATATCTGTGCATCTGATGTAACAGTCACTTCTTTCAATTTTTTCAATTTGCTTTTGTAGGGGAGGACTTTTTCCTGAAAATGTATCCATGGTGTTGGCTGGGAGGTTACTTTGCCTTTGATTCTGGATGCATGCAATAATGTATGCATATCATTTCATTAACTATAAACAGTATTAGTAGCGTTGGTGATTTCCTCAGTGACTTGGGGTGCCATGTCAGTAGAGGTTGTGGTAAGTTATGCTTGGAATGGAGATATCAGGTGGGCCCCAGTGCTGTCACTGGTAGGCTGACTATGGCTGCTGTTCCTGTGTCCCTGGGTGGTATACACTGGCACCAGTGTCAGTGGGTTCAGGCAGGCCAATTCTTGGGCCTCTGGCTGGCTGGCTGGGGTGCCAGCAGTGGCATTGGTGGGCTGGGTGAGTGAGTGGGTCTTTGGGCTCCTGTGCAGTGTGGCATGGACAATGGTAGAAGCAGGGGCAGGATAATCCCCTGGCTTCCAAGTAGTCAGCACTGATGTCAGTAGTGACTGTAACAGATTTGGTGGGCCTGTCCCCAGGCCTGCCGGTGGGTGTCAGCTGTGGTTGTAGCAGCAGGTTGGATGGGCTCATCCTCAGGCTTCCAGGAGGAATGCTCAGATACCAGTGATGGTGGATGGGTCAGGGTAATCTCCAGGCCCCCAGATGGAGTTGGAGATGCTTGGTTAGACACTAGCGGAGCACTTGGTCAGGCACTAGTGGGAGTGGAGCTGTCCTCAGACACCTTGCTAATGTGTGTAGGTGCTGGCTGTAGCAGGCATGGATGGGGTGATCCCAGGCCCCTGGCAGAATGCTCAAGTACAAGTGGAAATGGCTGTGCAGCCTCCCCACTGCTGGGGAAGGTGGGGTTATTTTAAGTGGTGGTAGCCATAAACAGAAGTCTGGGAAGCATACACTTTGGCCCCAGGTGTTGGCTATAAATGGGGTTCCCTTTCCTTAGGATACATTTAAATGTACTGTGGTGCTGCTACTGGAAGTGAAAGAATTACTACCAATAGTTATGCTTTGGCCCTGGCAGCAGCAGGAGTCAGCAGTGGTGTACAACTGGGCAGGGGATGTCAGTGGGGTTCCAGAGATATCAATGTTGGGCCCCAGGGCAGAATCCAGTTTGGTGGGGGATGGGCTCTCAAAGTGGTGCCCTGCTGTAGCTGCTTAGGACTTGGAAGGTATGTGAGACCCAGTATGAGCTCCCTCGCTGGAGCAATCTATTGTGTAGTCTCCAGGTTGACCCTAATGTTAGTCTCAGGGCCAGTGAGGGTTGAGGGGCTCTAAAGGAGTCCATGATGGGAACGTATATCACTGGGGTTTATTCACTTACCCTTTCCCCTCACTTGGAGGCCTCTCCAGGCTCCAAGCCAATCTTGATGGAGCAGGCTGCCTCACTTTTTTCTCCTTGCTTGCTTTGGGTGTTTTCTGTCACTTCTCTATTGAATTCCAGCATCCTCTCTTAGGTGATCTATTAAAGTATGATTATCTACTCACTATTTTGTTTCTTTGTGGAGGAGGCAAGTAACAGATGACTAGTCAGCCACTGAAGCCCCTGGCATCACATTTTTTTCATCTACTAATCTATTAATGGACATTTGGGCTGCTTTAGCCTCCAGGCTATTGAGAATAATACTGCAATGAACATGGAAATGCAACTACCTCTTCAAAATCCTTCTTTCAGTTTTCTTGGATATATACCCAGAAGTGGGATTGCTGGATCATATGGTAATTCTCTTTTTTAACGTGTTGACAATTTCTTTGCTGTTTTCTTTAGCAGCTACACCATTGTACTGTTTCCACCAATAATGCCTAAGTGTTCCAACTTCTCCATGTCCTCACTGACACTTGTTCTTTTCTTGGTGTGTATGTGTTTTATAGTGGCCATCCTAATGACTGTGAGGTGTTACTGAATTTTCATTTCTTTTATGACTAGTGATATTGAGCATCTTTACATTTTTCAGCCATTTGTATATCTTCTTTAGAGAACTGTCTATTCAAATCCTTTGCCCATTTTTAAATCAGATTATTTGTTGATGTTTTTGAGTTGTAGGAATTCTTTAGGCATATTGGTTATTACTCCCTATGTGGTTTGCAAATATTTCTTCCAATTCCATAGGTTATCTTTTTCACTCTGTTCGGAGTTTTCTTTGCTGCACAGAAGGGTTTAAGTTGAATGTAGTCCCATTTCTCTATTTTTGCTTTTGTTGCCTGTGCTTTTGTGATCATATCCAAGAAATTACTGCCAAATTTAATATTATAAAGCTTTTCCCCAGAGTTTTCTCCTATAAAAACTTATAGTTTCAAGTTTTCTATTTAGATCTTAACCCATTTTGAGTTAATTTTTACATATGGTGTAAAGTAAGTGTCTAATTTTATTCTTTGCCTGTGAATGTAAAATTTTCCAAATATCATGTGTTGAAGAGACTACTCTTTCATTACTATGCAGCCATGGTGCCTTTGTTGGAGATCATGTAACCATATACATTAGAGACTATATCTGGGCTGTCTATTCTGTTCCATTAGTCTATTTTTATGTCTTTGTGTCAGTATCATACTCTTTTGATTACCGTAGCTTTGTAATATGTTTTGAAATCAGAAAGTGTGAGTCTTCCAGGTTTGCTTTTCTTTCTCAATTTTCTTTCAGCCACTTAGGATCCTTTGAGATTCCATATAAATTTTAGAATGTTTTCTATTTTTGAAAGAAAAACTAATGATATTTTGATAAGGATTGCATTTAATCTACAAATTACTTTGGGTAGTGTGGTCATGTTAACAATATTGTCTTCCAGTCCATGAATGTGTGATACCTTTCAACTTATTTGCATCTTTAAAGGTTTATTTCAGCGATGTTTTATAGTTTTCAGTATACAAGTCTTTTACCTCCTTGGTTAAGCATATTTCTAAGTATTTTATTCTTTTCAATGCTACAGGAAATGGGATTGGTTTCTTACTTTCCTTTTTTGGATTATTCATGGTTAGCATATAGAAATGCAAATAATTTTTGTGTCTTGATTTTTTTTTTTTTGCAACTTTGCGGAATTTGTTTATTAATTCCAACAGGCTTGTTTTTGGTGGAATTTTTAGAGTTATCCACATAAGATCATGTCATCTGTTGAATAGAGACAATTTACCTTTTCCTTTCAAATTTATGCCTTTTATTTCTTTTTCTGCCTAATTGCTCTGGCTGAGACTTGTAGTATCATTGAATACAAGTGGCAAGATGGGGCATCCTTTCTTTGTTCTTGTTATTAGATGAAAACATTCTGTTTTTCATTGTTGAGTTGTTAGCTTTGGACTTTTTGGATCTATATATTTACTTGATTATGTTAAGGTAATTTTTATTCACACTTTGTTGGATGTTTTTATCAGGAAAGGGTATTGTATTTTGTCAAATACTTTTTCTGCATCAATTGAGATAATCTTGTGGTTTTGCTTTTTATTATATTTGGTTAATGTTGTATATTGCATTGATTTTTTTCATTTACTGAGCCATCCTTGCATTCTAGGAATAAATACAACCTGGTCATGGTCATAATCCCTTTAACGTGTTACCAAATTCAGTGTGCCAATATTTTGTTGAGGATTTTTGCATCAATATTCATCAGGGATGTTGGTCTGTTGTTCTCTGTCTCAAAGTATTTTTCTCTGATTTTGATATCAGGACAATGCTGGCACCACGTAGTGATTTTGGAAGTGTTCCTTCTTAATTTTTGGAAAAGTTTGAGAAGGAGTGGGATTAATTTTATTTAAATTTTTGATAGAATTTTCCAGTGAAGCCATCTGGTCCTGATCTTTTCTTTGTTGGGAGATTTTTGATTACTGATTTATTCTCCTTACTAGATGTGGGTATGTTGACATCTTAAAATTTACTCATGATTCAGTCCTGGTAGGTTGTATGTTTCTAGGACATTTGCTATATCCCATAAAGTTTTGGTTTGTTGTGTTTTCACTTTTTTTTTTTTAGGTATTTTCCAATTTCCTTTGTGATTTCTTCTTTTACACATTGATTGTTAAAGAGTATGTTGCTTAATTACCGCACGTAATTGAATTTTCCAGTTTGATTTGTTTAATTGATTTCCAGTTTTATTCCATTTTATTCAGAAAATACATTGGTATGACTCCAGACATCTTAGATTTGTTAAGAATTGTTTTGTGGCCTAACATGTGATCTATCCTGATGAATATTTCATGTGTTCTTGAGGAGAATGTGTATTTTGCTGTTCTTGAATGGAATGTTGTGTGTGTATCTGTTGGGTTCAATTAGTCTACAGTGATGTCTAAGTCATGTTTCTATATTGATTTTATCTGATACAAGTATGGCCACCTCTGCTTTTTTTGGTCACCATTTACATAGATTGTCTTATTCCATCCTTTCATCTTCAGCCTATATGTGTCTTTAGATTTGAAGTGACTCACTGACAGGCAACTACTTTGATCCTTTTCTTATCCATGTAGCTACTCTGTGTCTGTTTATTCAGTTTAATCCATTTACATGTAAAGGAATTACTGATAGGGAAGGACTTATTGCCATTTGGTTAATTGTTTTCTCTATATGTCTTAATTTTGTCTCTCTTTTCCTCCTTTGCTTCCTTCCTTTGTGTGTTATTGTTTTGTAATGGCATGCTTTATTTCTCATTTTCTTTTGTGTGTCCTCTATAGGTATTTTCTTTTGGGTCATTGAGATTTTTAAAAACTCTTAATTGCAACAATTTATTTTAAATGGATAACAACTTCAGTTGAATACAAAAACTCTGCTCCTTTTATCCCTTATGCCACTTTAACTTATTGATGTCACAAATCACATGTTTTTGTATTTTGCTGTATTAATACATTTTATAGTTGTATTTATGCTCTTACATTTTAAATGTATACCGGAATTAAAACTGTTTATGTACCACCATTACAGAATTACAGGATTCTATTTGTCTGTATATTTACCCATATCAAGGACTTTCATATTTTTGTGTGTCTAGAGTTATTTCATTTAAACCTCAAGCATTTCTTTAGCATTTATTTTAAGACAGGTCTTCCAGTGAGAAACTCCCTTAGTTTTGTTTACTTGGAAAGGTCTTTATTGTTTTCTTCATTTTTAAAGATCAGTTTTGCTGGATATAAACATATATAGACATAGAAAGATAGACAATATTCTTGGTTAGCAGGTTTGGGTTTGTTCTTTTTTTAAAGCACTTCGAATACATCATCCCACTCCCTTCTGTCTGGTAATGTTTCTGCTGAGAAACCCACTGGTAATATTATTTAAGCTCCCTAGTATGAGATGAGTTATTTGTTTCTTGGTGCTCTCAAAATTCTCTCCTTGCCTTTGACTTTTGGCAATTAGATTACAATATGTTTCAGTGTGGGTTGCTTTAAATTCATCTTAGAGTGCGTTGAGTTTCTCACATTTGAATGCCCACTTAGTCCAATTGGTCTGGGGAGTATATTAGTCCATTCTTGCATTGCTGTAAAGAAATACCTGAGACTGGGTAATTCATGAAGATATGAGGTTTAATTGGTTCATGGTTCCTCAGGCTATGCAGGAAGCATGATGCTAGCATCTGCTTGGCCTCTGGAAAGGCATCAAGAAACTTACAATCATGGGAGCAGGCAAAGCGGGAGCAGGCATGTCACACAGTTGGAGCAGGACCATGAGAGTGACAGGGAAGGTGCCACACACTTTTAAATGACCAGATCTCACAAGAAATCACACTGTCACAAGGACAGTACCAAGGGGAATGATGCTAAACCATTCATGAGAAATCCACCCTCATGATCTAATCACATCACCCCAGACCCCACTTCCAACACTGGGGATTATGCCTCAATATGAGATTTAGTGGGGACACAGATCCAAATCATATCAGGGAGAAATCAATGATTTCTTCAAAATAAGCTCTGTATCCCTTTTTCTCTTTCTTCTCCTTTTTGGATTCTCCTATGTAAATATTGTTCCACTTGGTAATGTACCATACATTCCTTAGGCTTTCATTTTTCTTTTTGTTCCTGGGCTCAGTCATATCAAATGACCTGTCTTAAAGTTGGTCATGCCGCAGGTTCTCTAGTGCTACGACAAGCCACTGACTTGTTCTTTGTTCAAAGTTGTCCTAGGAGTTGAAGGTATGCCAGTTCTCCATCAGAGCTTCAAGTAAGGCAATATATAAATCTATCCTTTGTCAGCCCCTGCCCAAACTAGAATGTTAGACATATTTTCCACACTTCTCTTTCTCTCGCAAGGGAGAAGCTGCGAGTTGGGCATTTCCTCTCAGTTGCACCAAGCTCTACTGGCTTGAGGAAAGAACTACAGTGGGTGAAATGCAATTGTTTTTTCTTGTTTCAGTGCAACTGTTCATAGTTTTGTGTTTGTCTATGATACTGTGATGTCTTAACTGGTTTCTGAATTCCTCATAAAAGCTTTTTGAATTGTATATTGTTGTTAAGTCAGTGTCTAAGGGAGAAGGAGGTCTGAGGCTTCCTATTCTGCTGTCTTTGCTGATACAACTCTCCCAGGAGCTGTTTATGTAAGCAGTGAATAATTCTCTGCCTCAGATGGCATGGCCATGTTCCTGAACCCCAGGGGACCGTATTGTGACTCAACTATTAATGCTTGGGAGACATTCTAAAGTTTAATCTACTGTGGTAACATTTGGCAACATTAGATATGCCAAGTCATATGTCCCTAGTGGCAGGGCCAATTGCTTCAGAGCTAGAACATGTTGCAGAGGTCTCCTTTGTTCTGGTCACCACTCAAAATTGGCAGTCCTTCATATCACCCACTAAATGACTTAAGCAATATTCCCCAGCATGGCATATGCTCTCTCCAAAATGTAAAGAGGTTTGCCAAGTACTTTCTTAGTAGTAAGAGGTACAGGGTGCAGTAACTTATCATTTACCTTGGAGGAAATATCACAAAATGCCCCAGACTATTGGTTTCCTCCTGAAATTTTGGAAGGTGCTTGAACTGTGCAGACAATATTTCTGATTCTGTGTCATGCATATTTCTTACTAGGTCATCCAGAGTACTTGTCACTTCCTATTTACTAGATTTAGCTTGTATGATGTCATTACTATCATGACATTACTACCATTTAGCTTGCATGATGTCATTACTATCATGAGGAGATCGCCATGATGTTCTGCAAAATGTCAAGATTATAAAGGTACCTTACTGAGAAAGGAAAGCTAACAAAAGCCTAGGACAAGTTGATACATAAGGTTTGCAGTTCATTCTAAGTGAATGAAGACAGCTTTTGACGCTCCTTCTTGATGGGCATTGAAAGACGGCATGTAAGATATCAAGAACTGTATGCCAAATTCCAGAGGATGTTTTGATCTTTCTAGTAAATCTTCTACTTCCAGCACGTTGACTGTGCTTGTGGCTACCAGTTGGTTAAGGTAATGTAGTCCAACATCATCTTCTATGACTTTCACCATCTAGTTTTCACCAGATTGATGAATTAAATGGGGACATGATGAGGACTACCACTTGTGCTTTCTGTAAGTCTTTGAGGCTGACACTAGTCTTTGCCATTTTATCTATAGCATGTAGTATTGCTCCTGATTCACTGTCTTAGTGGGATTGTGAGGGAATTTTGGTATCTTACACTTGGTCTTTTCTAAACTTTTATAATGGGTCTTTTCCAAAGTTTAGGAAATGTTTGTAAATATATTCATCGTGATTATGCCTCAAGGAACTGAGGAGAAATCACAGGGTGGGTTGGTGGACCCGCTATTACTGTGAAATAGACTTCAAACCACTCCACTGTCATCTTTTCATGACACTGTATCAGAGGGGTCATGATGGCACTTTCGTGTTCCCTGAAATTGGTTTTAATTCAGACCCATTATCCAGCAGCTCTTGAAAGAGATAGCCTCCTTTCCTTACCATAGAGTTTCTTTGAGAAATGGGTGTAGGTTCTTTTAGGGAAGAATTAGGGAGGTTGCCACTTCATATACTGGTCTTGCAGGGACTTTCATCAAAGAGACCTAGATTTCCATGTAGCAAATAGGCTCTACTTCTGAGAACTACTGCACGTATGGCAACTGGATAAAAGATTGTGACTTACAATTGTAGTGCCTAAGATCAAGCTTCTCACTTATTCTTGATATTTTCTGTTTTATGAATCAATACTTTCATTGGTTGTTCATTTATCTTACCCCAAAGAAAATTATGATCTATGGCCTTTGCCATAGACCTCTGTGAGCCGAGACCCCTGTTGCTCTCCATTGTGTAAGAATGTCTATCTCACCTAAGTACTGCCACATGGTCTCTGAAGTTCCAGAATCTTACATTCCTACCCCCGTTAGGGATTCCAGATCCACCACAGTACCTCTTGTCATTAAACCTGGATACAGAGGAGAGCCGCTCCTGTGCTTCTCAGTGATGATGATGCTACACTCACTGGCAAATTTCTGATTACTTTAATAAAAATAATTGGAAATATAATATGGCAGATTTTCTGAATAAAGAGAGATCTTAAATAATCCATTCTGCTACGTTCACCTCTCAGAACTATTTGACTCCTTCTCTAATACTCTGCCAAGGCAGTTCCGAAGTTTCCACCTTATTTTCGATAGGCCTTCATTGTTTCCAGGCTTCAAAGAGCCATTCTCACAACACTTGAGGATGGACTCCAGGCATTCTTCCCAAAATGTTAGATCATGATTCAAGAAAGAGGATCCCATATCAGTAAACTCTCCCCTATCCAGCCTTATAGTTCATCCTTTTTGGTCTACTACCCTCAAGCTCCAGTCCAAAACATGTTCTTCTAGTTCCTGCCAGAACACCATAACAGCCAAGTCCTGATGCTTGGTAAATAATCTCTTTATCCTCATAGCAAGAAGAATAAATTATTACTTTGAGGCATACTGTCTTTATATATGAATCTCAAAAACAATGAAGGAAGGCAGAATAGATGTTGAGGAGATAAGCATCATTTTGTGAGATACTTATGAAACCTCTGAATAATGCATGACAAATTACCTCCCAAAACCTAGTATCTTGAAGTAATAAATATTTATGATCTCACACAATTCTGAAGATTAGGACTTGAGCAGCTTAGCTTGAAGATTGTAGCTTAGGATTTCCCATGTTGCTGCAGTCAGGATATTGGCTGCGGCTGTATTATCTGAAGCCTCACCTGAGAATCTGGAGGAGCCAGTTCCAAGGTGGTCACTCACATGGATGTTGGCTGGAAATCTTAGTTCCCCACCATTAAGATATCTCCATAAGGCCACCTGAGTGTCATTGCAACATGGCAGATAACTTCCCCAGTGTGTGTAATAGAAAAGAGAAAGGAGGAACAAAGCACAATGTCTTTTATTTCCATTGATTAATTGATTTGAATGATTGACAGGGTCCCACTCTGTCACCCAGGCTGAAGTGCAGTGGCACAATCATAGCGCATTGTAACCTCAAACTCCTGAGCTTAAGCGATCCTCCTGCCTCAGCCTCCTGAGTAGCTGGGACTACAGGCACACACTACCATACCTAGTCTTAGAAATCACATACTGTCACTTCTACAATATTCTGTTGTTAGACATGAGTCACTAAATCCAGCTGTCATTGAAGGGGCAGGGCTTTAAGCTCTACTTTTTGAAGAGAGGAGTATACAATAAATTATGGTATTGTTTTAAAACCACCTCATAATTGTATCTTATACATGCTTGTGCAACCATCATGTGTAGAATTTTGCTAATACATAAAAAATATTCAGCCACTCTTTGCTAAATAACTTAATGAAGAAATGAATGAGTTAGCAGATGGACATTACAAATAGGAAAATAACAAAGAGCTCTTAAACTCATATGACTAGAATTCTTTGGCTCTAATGTTTACTAAAATATTGTTAGTACCTGTAGTTGAAATATGTAATTTGCCTGTGTTACTTGAGCTATAATTGAAAGAGATCTCTTTTATTTCAAAGAGATAATTCTTTCCCATGCTACTAGTCTTTAACTTGTGAATTGTCCTGGGATTCTCTGTAAAGCAAAAACTGTTAGACAGCTCATGAAACATGCAGCCTCCACCACAGCAATGATCTGAGCTGTGTGTGTAATGTAAATATATTTCTAATACTTTTTCCAGTGACGTCTATAGCAGTGCTCCGCAGTGTGACACTGGTGGGCAATCTAGCTTTCATTTCAAGTTTGCCTACTGTCCATGTGTCCACTGAATATAAGCCAATCCCAACTACCAAAAATCTAATCCACCCTGTTCCTAAAAACCTCCATGTTGCTGAAGAATATCTTTTAGCCAATAAAAAATTCCTTATATACTTTTATGTGACTTTTAAAATGTAATTGTTTTTATTTAAATTCAAATGGCATAAAAGTCCTGCATTAGTTAATTTTGTTTGTTTACAGATATTTTGTTTCTAGGAGTCTCACCAAACGTTTGGGCTGCAGCAAGACAAGAGCTATACTTGGGCTGCCTCCCAGTTCTGAATACTGTGGACCGAAGCCCAAATTTCAAGGTCAAGGGCCTAGAGACTGTTGGGCTGTTTAGAACTATTAGAATTGAGAAAGAAAGGGCCCCAGTGACTTCAGCAGTGAAGAGAAAAACCTGAAAGTCCATTGATTTGTAGCACCTCTTCTCTCCCCACTTGGAGCACTAGATTTAGCATGCAAGAAAATTCACTGTCTGTAAAAGTTGATGTTTTAAAACCTCTGGTTAAAAATGAAGGACATAAAGCCTGGAAGTCAGGGGAACAAGAGGATTAAATAGTCTAGAACAACTAATTGAGAACTTGACCAAAGAGCTGTGGATTCATGGAGAATGGTAGATAATCATGAACTTAAGCATTCTGTAAATGACCTTAGATCTAATGCCAGTCCTGTGACTCTACAAGAACCATATCATCTTGTATTTCATTAGTGTTTGTCACAGCTGTAGTACCCTTTGAGTTATTGAGCCACTTTCTTTCATTTGACCCAAGAATATTAGGTTAATGACCAAAATATTACCAATATTTCTGAAAGATAAGAGAGGACTATCCCTTAATTATATGACAGGTGAGAGAAAAATTCAGATAGATTAAAAATGACTGTACAGAAAGCCCAGATTCGGGTAATGACAAAACCAAGAGTAAATTGTGAGTTTCCTGCCCTCCGAACACACACTCTCCATTCAAGTACATTTTGGCCTGTGCTTTTGGTGATTTTCTCTGTGGTCTTAAGTGGATTTTTACAAGATCTGTGGAGTTTCTGCATGCTGTTACATATGTTTTAGTAATGCTGATGTTAAGTTTTGCATGTGTTTTATTTTATTCCCCCAGTAGTCTTAAAAGTAGGACAAGAATTATTTAAAAGGGGAAAGAGATTATTATTTCAGTTTAAGAGTCCCAGTAGGATGGGGAAAACTTGGAAAGTGTAAAGAGTTCTATATTCCTATTAAGTGTGACTCAAAAGCCACCCTTGGTTTTACACCATCTCTATCTATAATTTTACTTCTCCCCAGCATTTTTTTCAGACCTGCACAGCAGCTAATCCTCATAAAGGAAAAGCCACACATGAAATTTAAACTCCAGCACTTTGGTTAAAATTCCTGTAGGACAATATCTTCCCCCTCTGCCTGACCATATTAAATTGACTACATGGAAGAAAGTCAAACTTCTCCCTCCAATATTCACCTTTGGATAGAATCCAAGCATTAACTAAGAATTGTATAGAAGTTTAGGTGTGATCAGATGTAGATTATCTAAACAATGCTTTTGTGGTCTTCAGAAGTAACACTTCATGGAGTGAAACATTGAGAACCTTAGTAGCACACATTGAATTGAGCTACTTATCTAATTTTAATAAATGGCAAGATAAGATGTAAACATCTGTGCTTGTAAGAAATTCCCGAGAAACCCTACAGAGGGTCAAATTTTGTTTTATTTTATCCAAACAAGGTCAGATATTAGAAGGCTTCTCAGAGACATTTTCTCCCCCAAATCCATTATTTAGTAAGTATTGGAAGAAAAAAACAAAGCCTTATGAATTAAAGACTTCTAAAGCCCTTGTTTTTGGTCTGAGTCATGAAACCCTAAATTGCTGAAGTCTAAAAAGCATAAAGACCAGATTTCACATTTTCTTCCTTAGAGCCCTGGGATATCTCAGAGGCCATACTGGAGAACAAAGACTATGGTATGAAGCTCCCAGTCCACAACCCCCATTTCAATGGGAGTAAGTTCTCCCTTTTTCTGTCTTCTCTGGGAATCTGCGTAAATTTTGTTTGAAGAAAGAATTCTGCTGCTAAGAAAAAGTCTAAACACTACTGATATATAATAGATTTCCTCATTTTTTATGTAGAAATAATTGAGGCCAAGAGGGGATAATGACTTTTTATTATTATTTTGCTACTCAACATGGTGCCGTACATAAGTCTAGAGCCTCAATGACTCACCGGCAGTATCATTTATACTGCACAAACTTGGGATGTAAGAAAAGTTATTGTCCAACTTCATACACAATTTCATCCTTTCTAATGTTCAATTTCAAATTTCCCCTTATGGTTATTCAAACAGGGGCTGCTAGTTGCCTACCCAATATCAAGTATGTCCCTTTTCCTTAGTAACAAAATTCTAATTTTATTCCAGAACCTATTATGCCCAGATAAAACATTACATTTCACAGCCTCCTTTGCAGCTAGGTGTGACTATACTATTAAGTTCTGGCCAGTGTGATGAAAGCAGCATTACGGTGTGAAACAGCTGAGGAGGCTCTTTAAAAGGAGCTAACTCAGTTTAGAGGTGGGTGTTTTTTTCCTTTTCTCCTCTCCTTTTGGAGGTCTGGAATGTACACTCCATAGCTGAAGCCTACAGTGACAGAGCAGAGAGATGAAAGGTGCTTCAGTTTCAGATGAGGCTTTTGGGGGCTTTCATATGAGACTTGCACTTATTTAGGAGAGTAATTCTTTGTGTGTTTAAGCCACTTAAGATCTCTATGCATATATTATACCTTATCTGTGCTTTCCAGAAAACAACTGGTCTTTCTCTTTATACCCATTATAAATAAAAATGAATCAAACCTCTTTTTGCTTCCCTCAGAGTCTCAGACCTTTCAAAATAAGTTAATAATATTTTTGGTAATGACTGACAATATTTCATCTTCCATACAACATTTGTCAAGAACATTGAACATTTTTTCCTTATAACCAGTCCACTTAGCAGTGTTCAGAATTTCCATCAGAATGTAAGCTAACTGGAAAGACATCTGAAATTTTTATTTTTATAATTTCAACTTTTATTTTAGATTCGGGGGTACATGTGCAACTGTGTTACATAGGTATATCAGATGATGCTGAGGTCTAGGGTACGATTGATCTTGTCACCCAAGTAGTCAGTACTCAATAGTTTTTCAACCCTCGCCCCCACCCCCATCCTTTCCCCTCTAGTAGTCCCCAGTGTCTGTTGTTGCCATCTTTTTGTCCATGTATATGTACCCAATGTTTAGCTCACACTTACAGGTGATGACATGCAGTATTTGGTTTTCTGTTCCTGCATTAATTCGTTCAGGATAGTGGCCTCCAGCTGTATATGTGTTGCTGCAAGGGACATGATTTCATTCTTTTTAATGGGTCCTTAGTATTCCATGGTGTATATGTACCATATTTGCTTTATCCAATCCACTGCTGATGGATACTTGGGTTAATTCCATGTCTTTGCTATTGTGAATAGTCCTGTGATTAATATACAAGTGCATGTGTCTTTTTGGTAGAACAATTTATTTTCTTTTGGATATATACCCAATAATGGGACTGCTGGGTAAAATGGTAGTTCTGTTTTAAGGTCTTTGAGAAATCTCCAAACTGCCTTCCCCAGTGGCTGAACTAATTTACATTCCCAGCAGCAGTATATGACTGTTTCCTTTTCTCTGCAACATCACCAGCATCTATTGTTTTTTGACTTTTTGATATTAATAATAGTAATTCTGACTGGTATGAGATGGTATCTCATTGTGGTTTTGATCTGCATTTCTGATGATTATTGATGTCAAGCATTTTCACATGAGTTTGGTCATTTGTGTGGAGAGATTGATTGATTGATTGATTGATTGATTTTTGAGACAGAGTTTCGCTCTTGTCTCCCAGGCTGCACTGCAATGTCACTATCTCTACTCACTGCAAACTCTGCCTCCCAGGTTCAAGTGATTCTCCTGCCTCAGCTTCCCTGGTAGCTAGGATTACAGGTGCCCATCACCCCCAGCTAATTTTTGTATTTTTAGTAGAGACAGGGTTTCACCATATTGGGCTGGCTGGTTACGAACTCCTGACCTCAGGTGGTCCACCCATCTTGGCCTCTCAAAGTGCTGGGATTTCAGGCGTGAGACACCACACCCAGCCGAGAGATTTTTTTTTTTTTAAGTGGGTGAATGTTTATTTTCCTTAGATTTCCCCTTGCAAGCAACCATCTACTGAAAGATCTTGGTTTTAAAGTACAGGTTCCAGGAAAACCCAAGTGCTTGCCTTTGAAATTTTTAGAGACTTTGAAATTCTACCAAGTATTTAGGGTGGTTATTAAGTGATTTCATATTTTTAACTACTGTCTATATTTTCAGAACTTGAAATATACACACAGAAACTCTTATAGCTTTTGGATTTGTCAGTAAATATAACATTCAGTGAGGACACTTCTGACTTTAGAATCATTGGGACATAGAATTTTAGAACCAGATATTCTGGAGACCACATGGTGCAACTCCTTTGTGCCTAGTGGGTAGCACAGAACTAGAACCTCAGGTTTCTGCAGACTTCATTGTTCTTTCCCTCAGCATAGAGCTTCTGCTTTTAGTATAAGAAAGATGTGGCCAGGCCTGGTGGCTCACGCCTGTAATCCCAGCACTCTGGGAGGCCGAGGTGGGCGGATCACGAGGTCCAGAGATCGAGACCATCCTGGCTAACACGGTGAAACCCCGTCTCTACTAAAAATACAAAAAATCAGGCAGGCATGGTGGCACGCGTCTGTAGTCCCAGCTACTCGGGAGGCTGAGGCAGGAGAATCGCTTGAACCCAGAAGGTGGAGGTTGCAGCGAGCCGAGATCGCACCACTGCACTCCAGCCTGGGCAACAGAGCGAGACTCCGTCTCAAAAACAAAAACATTAGTAAGATGTCTGTTCAGCATGTATCAATAGAAAATATAGGAAAAGGAAAAACAGGTTGGACTCTAGATCTCTATTTGGCTTTCTGTCCTTTACGAATCTTCCTATACAAAGGACCTTTATTGCTTCACTTCATTCTGGATGCATATTTATTCACTGTAAGAAGGAAGTGAAGGCAAGATCTCAGCTATTTGCATTTAGCCCTTTCTGAGTTTAATCTTTCTGAGCCTATCATTTTCTGAAGGAAAGTAGCTGATCCAGCTGGGTGCAATGTTTCACATCTGTAATCTCAGGACTTTGGGAGGCAGAGGAGGGCAGATCACTTGAGCACAGGAGTTTGAGACCAGTCTGGGCAACATGGCAAGACTTGGTCTCTACAAAAAAAAAAAAAAAAAAAGAAAAAAAAAAAAACTGGGCATGGTGGTGCACACCTGTAATCTACTTGGGAGGCTGAGTTGGGAGGATCACCTGAGCCCAGGAAGGTCGAGGCTGCAGTGAGCTGTGATTGCAACAGCGTGAGACCCTGTCTAAGAAGAGAAAGAAAGCTGAACTTTTTAAGTCACAGGAATGAATTCCAAGCACCATTCCGAAGGTCACATTTTCTGGTCATTAGTTTGTGTCTAAACACCCTAGACCCTAGACAGGGTAAGTTTTTTCTACAACTGTGCCTAGAGAACATGATATAGATATAAATGAAGACAGAGAGTGAGATATAGCCATGAAAATGTTTGTCTTCTCTTTTATATTCTAAGCCCTTTCAGAAAACTAATGAAAAAAATTTTGTATCCTTCTTATAGAGCACAGTGCCTGGTACCAACTTATAGCATGTTTTTATCATGAGAATTGTGATTGTTAATCCCTAGGTTTGTTTTTATACTCACTTCATCAGTTTTGTACTAGAGATGAGTTTTTGGTTGATGTTGTTTGTAAAAATTTATCTGAGGAAACAAAAAACCCACAATCCATTCATCCAGAAGCCAATGATTATTCTTACTGTATTCCAGTAAGAATAATGAACACTGAAGACTCTGCCCTTCAGTGTTCTTACAGACTAATAAAAAATGTGCAGTGTTTTCTACATGTACAAAATTATTGAGGTTCTAAGAATTGCCTTCATAGTCAATAAGCTATCTCATGAGAGAAAGAGTACGAAAACCAACTTTGCACAGAGCAGAGGGCTAATATTAGAGCCACAGTGAAACACACGTGGAATAGACAAAAGGGATCCATTCGAGGAAGGGCCTTAACTGTCTGCATGAGAAGTTTAACCTGTCCTGCTCAGCCATAGGGAGTTGTGGGAGATTTTTAAACACGAAAGTGACAAAAGTAACTAGCAATGGTGTGCTGGAAGGATACGCAGCAGGAAGTTGCTATAGGCAGAGAGGCTAGTTGACAGTTTCTGTCAACAAAACCTGTAGTGAATTCAGAGACAACAAAATACAATTTCATTTATTCAGAAAATAGGTAGTATGCACCTTATTTGGGTCAGACCCTCTTTTAAGAATTGAGAATGCCTCTGTGTTCCTGCCTTCCAGAATACACATATCAGTGGAAAGTACTGGTTATATGTTTGTGTATGAGAAGGGGGCCAATATTTAATGTAACAAATGGAAGAGAAAATTGGGAAACAAATTTAGTATAAAAGATATAGTAGTATGCTTAAAACACTAAAAATCAGAGATATGATATTAGTATCATAACGAGATACCCTTAGATTGGGAAAAATTGTAAGTGGTTGACAATAGCAGGTGTTAGCAAGAATGTAAAACAACAGGGACCCTAATAATTGTCCATCTGAGTGTATATTAGTTTAATTGCTTTCAAGAATAAGCCAACAAAAACAAATAAAGATGAAAGAATATATTCTTTAACCAAAATTAAAGCTACCTACATATTTATCAACAGGAAAATAGAGAAAAAACCTAATTAGTAATTCAAATGAATGGACTGGAGCTACATTTATTAATGTGGATGAATCTTTCAAATATAATGTTGAGTAAAAAAAAAAACTATAGAAGAAATGTGTAAAATATCTTTTATACAAAATATGCAGTCATTCAAGTCAATGCTATGTATTAATTTTACAAAGAAATGCTTGAGAATAAAAAGCCTGTGATTAAGGATAGCGATTACTTCTGGGAGCCTAGGGGAATGAGATTGGGGATGGTATAGAGAGGCTTCAAGTTTATAGGTCATTTATAAACTTCCTATGCTATGTAGTGGATCATGAGAGTTGACAGTATTCTTTATATCTTTTTGTATATCTTAAATAATTTTTAAAAACCTAACTCATTATATGTACATTATGGACCCATGACAATAGTCTGACGTTGAGAAGCTGGCTAGTAGCACACTGTTTTTCAGGAAATTTCTCCCCTGCACAACAAACCTCCTTATTATTTAAAGAAAGTGGCTTTCTACTGGACACTGAAATTTCCAGGGAAGACTTATAGCTACTAGGAACTGCCGCCATGGAATATAATGATGCTTTTTAATTTAAAATTATATTGGGGAAGTGTCTTAGAAATGATCTACTTCTTGATCACATCCATATAATCAAGAACACCTAGGCAAGATATTGACTTTGATAATGCCAGCTGATGTTCTGTCTGTGAACTGGTGAAGATACTGCTAAATCTATTTAAGGACTTAACATAGGTCCAATTTTCTACTTCCTGACAAAATAACGGTGATGAATGGGACTGAGGCTTCCCTAGGGTTCTTCAGAGTCTCTAGGGATAGAACTTTTACTATCAAGAAATGCTCTCCCTCAACCCACTTGGATACAAAATCATTACAAAATCCAGCCCTGGATTTTACATTAGGTGTCTCCTGGCTGCCTGTTTCAGCTGCCAGTCTCCTCCTCCTAAACAACATGGTCCTGTTGTCTTCTGGGTGGTGTTTCTCTCCAAGAGCAGACTTTCTCATTAGTTTGTGAAATAGCCTACTGGACTAACTGAATTTTCAGCTGAAATTCCCAGCCCTAGAGAGTCATGCTGAGGATCCTGCTGAAGCCAGTCTGGGCTGCTTTCTCATGGGTATGGCCACAGAAGAGTCAAGAGCTTAACATTTGGAATCTGACCTGCATTTAGATGCATCTCGTGGACCAATGGCTACTTGATTGGTGGAGGGTTTATTGGGATGCTGTTTTTTAATTATAAATCATTGAAATCCACCCCAGAATTATTACTGAAAACAGAGGCCTACAGTTCTAATAAAACTGGAATTTCTATGTTTTTCTGTGAGGGAAGCAAGGCAAGGATTTTAGAGTCATTCCATACGCACTAAATAAATCATGTTCCCTCGCTCTGGGGCAGAGGGACCCAGCACTTCCTGTGCTAGGCCCAGCTGATCGACCTCTATAAAATCTTAGCAGGCACTTAGGTCCCAGCAGGAGCTCTGCTGGGATGAAATCATGTAGTGCCTGAGGACAGCATCCCTCCCCCCATCCCCATGGCAACCGTCAATCTCACAGGAACAGAAGACATGCCTTAGGTTTGAGATTTCTCTCAGAATGCCCTCTGGGCTGGAAATGTCTTATTAAATTTCAAAGATTCAAGTACTGAGACCCAAGGGAGACGGTTTGCTCTTCTATTGTACTGGGGTAGGGAAGTGAGCCACTTTCTCTTTATTGGGAAACCTTGCCTGATGGGTAGAAGTTGTAGGTGGGCATATTTTGCTCAAAATAGACTTCTCCATATAAAAAGCTCTGGTCAGTAAAGGAGTGACCTATCTTGGAAATTCAAGCATCCTCTGACATTATAATAATTAAAGCAGAGGACAGGTGTCTGTTATTCGAAGATGACAAAAAAATTGAGTGAGGTTCCCAACAACGGTAAGATTATGTCTGGATTCCCCCACAAAGCCTGGGTTGAATCTAGTGGGGTCCATGACTTATATTAGTGTCCACTCACGTTGACTAATCTCCAGAAGGAAAATGCTGGATATATGGGAAAGTTAAGGATTTAAAGAGACCATACAGGATGAATTTTAAAAGCAGGAGACATGGAAAAAGGACTACGTGTGGACTCTGGTTTTGTCTTTGCCACTAGGTGGCTGAGCAACCTTGGACCAGTTATTTAAATGCCCAAGCCTAGGGTTGCTCATTGTGTAAAATGAGGAGACTAAGCCAGATGTTTTCAGACACCCTTTTCTACTCTCAGAATCTGAAACTTAGATCCTTGACAAGTGAAGGGAGGGAGGGAAATGAGCTGTAGAGCCATGTCATGAAAGGAAATTCAGCATTACTAGTTTGTGAAGATAGGCCTCAACCCAAAGGTATTCGATAGATGTAAATATTAACCAAAGTGATGGATTTCTTCTCAAAAAAAAGAAGAATACGGTGACAACTCTAAAACTGACTTTTTTAGTTTGGATTTTTCTGAACAACAACAACAAAAAACAAAAGTAGCATGCCAGGCAGTTCTGTCTTATCGCTCTCTTCCTTTGTGTTCTTGACAGCAACCTAATAATTTCTGGAGAGACATGAGCTATAGGTAGATCAGTGAATAACTGTTGGTTAACGAAAATCTTCCCCATCTTTGTTTTAAACTATACAACAGATTAGGACATGGGGTCCTGAGAACAAGTCATCCTCCTGTTAATTCTGATATCCCAGTCTCATGTCTTAACAGTCCATTTTATAACACAGGAGCAGAGAATTGCTGATTCCAGGTAGATAGAGTCAGGATACCTGGTGTGGGATGTAGGTGATCAAATCCTCTTTCGGGGAGAGTGCCTTTCATAATTTTCTCCAAAGAGCAAATGACTGCCTTTGAGTTACTAGTCCATAGTTCTAGCAGGGTCATGTTTAGTAGTTTAATAACCTCATGAAAAAGGAGCGGTACAGTCTTAATAAAATGTTTTTTGCCAAGACCATGATTTTCGATGTTCCCAAATCCCAGGAGTCCTCTAGGTTCAGAAATGTTCACATTCTGGTTATGTGGGATAAGTATGAAATTAACTTCATTTCATATTATAAAAACCTATGATAAAGCGTATTTGACCAATACAAGTTTTATGTTTCTAGTACCTTCATTACATTTTGACTTTATTGAACTTAATACCATATGTGATATCTGGAATGGGAAATTGAGCTGATTCAGTACTGCCATTTATACTTTATAATTAGGAATGGCGTGTAATATATGGACATTTGTGCCTTTTTTTTTAAGAGCCTATTTTTGAGCCAAACAAAACCCTCAATTAGTACAGATTTGAGTTAAGTCAGCAGCTTGTAGTTAAGGAGGGGGAACTCCCTGTCAAATGCCATTTCCTAATTTAACAAACATGAAATGTTTCTGCCTGTAGTGGTGATCTCTGGGATTTCCTGGTACTTACATTTCACCTCAAATAATTCCCAGATCTTCTATAAAAATCAGTATTACCTTTAGTATTTCCAATATGATCAGTCTTCTCTCTGCGAACAGATTTAGAAATCTAAGTTTCTTCCAACAAATTTGTCTTTGCAGTCTTGGGAAAAGGCTTGTAAATCACTAAGCAACAAACAAATATTATTTGTCATTTGTAATAATCTTATTAGAACAAAGGTCATAGGAAAACTCTACAAAAAATTATTTAATCCAGAAGCAAGTTTGCTATCATAAGTATTTTTCCTTGTAAACCTATTTTCCTTGTAAACTCGGTATGTTTATTTTTAGGATGCCTTTTGTTTTTCCTCTCTTCCATTTTCTAATAATTTCTTGTGGGTAGTTGTGAAGACATTTTGCTTGCATCTTTGCTTCCTTTATAGACTCTCTTCATCTTTAGGAAATGTGGGAAATTCCATTTGCTGAAGACTGGTCTCCAGCAAGGAGAATACAAAGAGAATGCTCTTCACATTTCTAGAGGGATTAAAGTGGGCTATTCTTTAACACTGGAAGAATCCTTTTATAGGTCATCAGAAAAACAAAACAAGCAAGCACTAAAATATAGTGCCCTGGAGCCAATGTAGGTTCCACAGACTTACAAAGTTAAAAAAAAGAATTTTTTTTTTTTTTTGAGACGGAGTCTCGCTCTGTCGCCCAGGCTGGAGTGCAGTGGCGCAATCTCAGCTCACCGCAAGCTCTGCCTCCCGGGTTCACGCCATTCTCCTGCCTCAGTCTCCTGAGTAGCTGGGACTACAGGCACCTGCCACCGCGCCCGGCTCATTTTTTGTATTTTTAGTAGAGATGGGGTTTCACCATGGTCTCGATCTCCTGACTTTGTGATCCGCCCGCCTCGGCCTCCCAAAGTGCTGGGATTACAGGCGTGAGCCACCGCGCCCGGCCAAAAAAAAAAAAAAGAAAAAATTTTAAATAAGTCCCAGTTTCTCTAATCTGCTCACTTACCCTCTAAATGTCCCCTGGGTTTCTCAATCTATAAGCACCTGGTGCCTTCATGCTCTCTCTTTTAAACCTCAATAAAAAACTAAAATTATATTTTGGGTTCATCCTGGGATAGAAATGATAATAACATAAAGCATTTAATGGCAGAACGCTGCTATGGTTTGAAAGTTTGTGTCCCTCCAAAATTCGTGTTGAAGCTTAATCTCCAATACAATAGTATTAAGAGGTAGGGCCTTTAGGAGGTCATTGGGACTTGAGGGTTCCTTCTTTGTGAATGGCATTAAGGCCCTTACAAAAGAGGCTTCACACAGTGCTGGGCCCTTTTTGATCTTCCGCCATTCTGCCGAGTGAGGACACTGTGTTTGTCCCCTCAGGAGAATGTGACAACAAGGTGCAATCTTGAAGCAGAGAGCAGCTCTCACCAGGCACTGAACCGGCCAGCACCTTGAACTTGGACTTGCCAGCTTTCACAACTGTGTGAAATAGACTTTTATAGTTTTTAACTTGCCCAGTCTGTGGTATTCTGTTATAGTAGTGCAAATGAACTAAGATAAAGGTCATTTGTATTTAATAGGGAAAAAAGTTTAGCGTTGAAGGAATCACTTTTTGTGAGAATATTGAGTAGAGCCATGGGTGGGGGTGATGTCAGAGATTTGAGCCTTCTCATTTCATTCTCTGCTGCCATCAAAGCTACCTATGCTTGAGGCTAGCCCAAGGCTGGACCTCTTTTCACCACAGAGACAAGATTCTTGATCTGACCACTTATTTACTATAACACAGAGATTTCATCAAGGTAGGAAGGAGTGAGAAGTTGAGAAAAAGAGCTTTTGAGCAGACAAGGAGAGGACCGACCTGTTGGTTTAGCAAGATTCAAAACACTTTCCAGAGAAGACTTCAAAGATCCACAGTTTCGATTGTGAGTCCCCATCCTATGGAGTGTCTCTGACTTCCTTTAGTGTGATCCTGTCATGGTCTATAAAATCTACCTTAAAATTAATTTCTGAAGAAATGGGATGGCCTCACCACCATCTGCTTCTCACATTCCTATGCACTTGGAGCTGGAAGCCCCTGGAGTGATAAGCCTGGAATACCAGGCCTCATATTAGCAATTTCATGGGGTTAACAACTGTGACTTTCTGCCTTCTTTACCTTCATGCTTCATTTATTATTGCCTAATGGTTCTGATAATTGAGGAATAGATTGAGAGTAAGCACAAGGCCAACTAGGGGCAAAGGACAGAAACTTGTGTTTTCTAGAAAAAAAAAAAAAAAACAGAGCAGGAAAATCTTTCAGTTGTTTGGTGGTTCCTGGAGGAAATTATTTTCTGTATCTCAGCCAGTTGTCACGTCTCAAGCAAATGGACAGATCAGATATTTAGCCCTGTCCTGGTCTTAGCTAATTTAGTGTGCTCTGTGTAACTGGCCAGCAGTTTGCTGATGTGTAATTGGCCAGCGGTTTAGGCATTGAACTACCATTAAGCCCTGCTCTCAGATGCAGATAACCAAGACAGTGTTCTTTGTGGCTCTATGTCAAAAGGAGACCTATACTGAAGAGGTTAGGCTAGAGCTGACTAGTTACTTGGAGGAATAAGTAGAAAAAAGAAATGCTTATCACTTTATGCCTTAGAGAGAAGAGGCCAAGAACAATTGCTTTGTATAATGAAGAGAAGTAGGCCCAGTAAAAGACCAGGTTTCTTTGGAGTGGTTAACCTCAGGGAGCAAGAAAATTCTATAGCAGTCCAAGAAAATAAGATGAAAGCAGCACACGGGTGCTTCCTAACATGACCGAGGTTTCTGTCAATTTGAGCTGCATTCCTAGAATCCCCCAGCACCACTTCCTAATTTGACCTTTCATGATTTGAGGCCTTAAACCACAAAACCAAACTACAATCCCTATAAAACTTTGGCACAAGAGGGTGGACTCAGGAGGATTTTTATCCTTAAGCCTATATTTTCTGGCTTTGGCTGGCTTATATGTTATCCTTAACATATCTGAAACACATTTTTTATTTGTGATTTACTCTGAAGGTCTGGGGCTAAATCAACAGAAACGGCTCTTTTGGGGGTCATTTCACACATTGGAGCCTAGAAAATTAGGAATCCCTTAAAATTGAAGTTAGTAAAATGAAATTTCCAAAAGCAGTGGAACTTAGGATTTTCTGTGGTCTTATCATCTGCAGACTGGTTTAAAAACCCAAATTATTATTACGTATATAAAGTGCGAGTATAAATCAGTACTCAAATCTTACCCAAACTTTTCAAATAATTCTCAAATGTGTGCATTTCTAGTCATCAAGGTACAGGTTTGTCATGCTTAGTCCATAAGATTCTTCTTTATAATTCTTGTTCTCTGTTTTATTTTCTTCTCTGAACTTCTGCAGTCTGAACACTGGTCTACAGTCAGCAAATATTTGCTGCTGGAAGCAGGAATCACTCCAGCTATTTTAAGCAGAAAGGGATTTAATACAGAGATTTGGATGCTCACAGCATTGTTGGAAGGGTTACCAGAATGAGCTTTAGACTGAGTATCTAGGAGTACTGCCAGTAAGATCTCCTAACTGGCCTATCAGAAGGAAAACCTACCCTTCCCATGTTTCAAACAGGGAATGGAAATTTCTAGGATCAATATATAAATATTTTTTTGAGACAGGCTTTTGCTATGTTGCCCAGGTTGGAGTGCAGTGATGCCATCGTAGTTCATGGCACCACTGCACTCCAATTAGATTCTTCCAATTGGATGCATGGTATGAGAGTTGGAGGAATCTCATTGTATGAGACCCGACAGAAGTGAGATAGAAACCTTCTGAGTGCTCCTACTCTTGTTGTTGCCACCAAGCTAGGTTGTGGAGATGGGTTTTTCTATGACTACATTGTAGCCTCCAGTCACTAATCCTCTGGCTATGGATAAGTAGTTGCAGACACAGTAGCAATGGCTTTCAAAAAATCTGAATGACAGGTCCCTAAATAACTATTGAGCCTAGGACTAGTGTGGTGGCTCATACCTGTGATACCAGTGCTTTGGGAGGCCATGGTGGGAGGACTACTTGAGGCTGGAAGTTTGAGACCAGCCAAACAACATAGTAAGGCCCTGTCTCTACTGCAAGTAATAAAAAATTAGGCATGGTATGTGCATGTAGTCCCTGCTACTCAGGAGGCTGAAGTAGGAGGATTGTTTGAGCCTGGGATGTCAAGGCTACAATGAGCTACAGTGGAACCACTGCACTCCAGCCTGGGCAATAGAGTGAGACCTTGTCTCAAAAAAAAAAAAAAAAGATGTTGAATGACTTTCCTTCTTATTAGGTAGAGTGTAGAGTGTATTTTTAGCATAGTTTATTTTTTTATGCCCAAAGATCTTGCAGTAACTTGAGGTCATCATTCTGAACATTTATGATAACCATACAGAAAGAATGATAGAGGAGGCAATTGGAGGAGATTATGTTGAGTCTAATGTGTAGGGACTCCAAGTCATGGCTTTTTTAGGAGAAACACGTTGATGTCAATCATTTTGCCATATTTTGGTTTTTTACTAGAGGCTGAATGCAAGAAAAAGCGTGGGTATCAGCATTGTAATAATTCTGGCTAAACTTCAACTTGATGGCTCCATATAACTACAGTATACAAACTAATATCAACATACTAAGCTTTTTTATTTAGCAAAATTTTCCCCAAAATCATTTCTTGCAGAGATAAGTAGGTTGTCCATGGTAGTTGTTGGAAGAAGTTCATAAACTAAAAAGTCAGTGCTGTAGAAAAATCATACTGTCAAGGAATATTAAATTGAGAAAGATTCTTAGAGATTATCCAAACATGAATGCCAGAGAGATACTGTGACTTGCCTAGGGTCACACACCTGATAAGTGGAAAGGCCTATGTCTTCTGATTCGCTCAATACTCTTTTCACCACTCAACAGGTGAGGTGCCTGTTTAATAGAATTGAGTTTTCATTCATTGGAAAAGAAAAATGGCTGAAGTCTGCATTCATATACTAACCTTTGGAGGACTTAAGAATCTCCATATTCATTGCCAAATATATAAAGAAGCTTGACTTCTGTTCTTGGTATATTGAGCCAAATACACATACATATATGTACCTATACACACCACCATCTGGTTAAAGTGATTTCAATATAGATATTAATAAAGGTGGTGGCAGTAACAGAAGGAAAACTCTCAGATTTCCTTCAGTCATGAAATTCTTTGATTTCTCATCCATTTATGTGATGATATACTCAAAACATCAGTGCTCTCATCCACACAGTGGCTTTCTTTTACCTTAACTTAAAAATTGGGATCGTTATGTGTATGTTTCAGTTCAGTGTATGGTGATATAAGTCTTCTAAGAAGGTTATCAACATTGCCCATTCTGATGCCAGAATTGAGAAAATGAGTGTCTTAGTTATCATGAATTGGTAGTAACGGTTATGCTGGCATGATGATTGTTTCCAGGAATTGAAATATGATAGACTTGGTTGTTCTGGGAAGAAAGAACACACAGCCTACCCAGGGAGGGTTGTGGGTGAGGTGGGGATGAAATAATAGACAAGTTAGTTAGTAGGACACTTCCCAGGACCAGCAGAATGAGATATTCTATTATTATATTTCTAGTTCCTAGTGGGGTTTTTAATTTTATTTTTATTGAATTTAGCAATTGTTCAGACCTGCAAAGAGAGTCCATATGGATCCATAAAGCAGAGAACGATGATCCAATGACCTATAGGAAAGCAGTGCCCCCCAAATGCCTTCTCTGCTCTCTCTCAGTACCATGTCTAAAGTAATGAATGTTAGCAGCATAATAGGGTCATCCCTTGTCTTAGCAGAAAACCTGATAGAAAATATGTATATTCAGGCACTGTGCTTACTAACCAGGATAAGCAAAATTCACTAAGAAAATCACAATTATTTAGCCTTTATCAATTCAAGCTGATTTCTGGGACTCAAAAAACTAATAGTAATAAGTATGACAGTAATAAGAAAAGAACATTAACGATCCCTTTTGAAGAACTTACTAAGTGCAGTCTCTTGGTTAGTGTTAACTGGTTTGTTTTTTTGAGACAGAGTCTCTCTCTGTCGCCCAGGCTGGAGTGCAGTGGCGTGATCTTGGCTCACTGCTGGCTCCGCCTCCCGGGTTCACGCCATACTCCTGCCTTAGCCTCCTGAGTAGCTGGGACTACAGGCGCCCGCCACCACGCCCGGCTAGTTTTTTATATTTTTAGTAGAGATGGGGTTTCACCATGTTAGCCAGGATGGTCGCCATCTCCTGATCTCGTGATCCGCCTGCCTTGTAACTCTTACAACTAAACACACACAACTCCTTCATTAAAAAAACAAATGATGCCTTCTTGGGAGAAAACTGATAATTATAAAATATTTAATTAGGGAAAGAAAAAACCTGACCTTAACCATTAACCAGGAAGTTTCCTGGGGAAAAATACTTTAAAGAGATAAATAGTATGAAGATGGGGTATATTTTGGGTTTTCATAAAGGAAAGACTATTAAAAAAAAAATTGTTCAGCTACTCAGGAGGCTGAAATTGATCACTTGAGCTCAAGAGTTTGAGATCAAGCCTGGGCGACATAACAAGACCCTGTTTTAATTTAAAAAACTATATTGTACACTGAAAGTGTAATTTTTTTAAAACCACTTCCTGGTGTGGAGAAGCAAGCATCCTGGAAATGCAGAAACTAGATCATCAGCTAATATCAATTGAGTATTTATTATGTTAAGAATTTTATTTTAACCAATCTTTATACCAAATCTATGAGATAGGTACCAAGAATAATAAAATGCAATATGTATTTAGTATTTAGAATTTTCCAAGCATTACTTTAACTACTTTAGATCAGTTTACTCTTTGAGCGCTCTTTATGGCCTGTGAAATAGGTACTAGTGTTATCCTTATAGAAGAGGAAACAAAGCACAGAGATATCAAACACATTATCCAAAGTATCTCACCACCAAGTAGATGAGCCAGGATTTGAACCCAGGCAGTCTGAATTCAGAGGCTACACTAAGCCATGCTGCCATTATTTAGGTGAACCCTATTATGCCTGTGATTTTTTTTTTTTTCCTTTTCCAAAACAGAGATTTATGGCATCTTCACTCATTTCTTCAACAAACTGGTATTTATTGAGGGCCAGTGTGGTCAGGGCCTGCTCTAGGGCATGGAAAACCTCAGTGACCATAACTGACTGTTCTCTACTCTTATGGAGTCGTCATTCTTGCTGTCTCTTTGACACAGTTTGGATGTTTGTCCCCTCCAAATCTTATGTTGATGCGTAATCCCCAGTGTTGGAGATTGGGCCTGGCGGGAAGTGATTGGATCATAAAAGCAGATCCCTCATGAATAGCATAGCACCAGCCCCTTGGTGATGAGTGAGTTTATGCAAGAGCTGGCCCCTCCTCTCACTCCCTCATTTCTGCTCTCTCTCTTGTTCCTGCTCTCACCAGGTGATGTGCTTGCTCCCCCTTCCCCTTCTACCATGATTGCAAGCATCCTGAGGTCCTCACCAGAAGCAGATGCTGAAGCCATGCTTGCACAGCCTATAACACCATGAGGCAACTAAACCTCTTTACTTAATAAATTACCCAGCCTCAAGTATTTCTTGATAGCAACACAAAAATGGCCCAACACAGGCCTCACTGGAGCAATGACTTGAATGCAAATGGGAAGATTTGTCTCATAGAAATCCTGATCCCAAGAAAGAGTGGTCAGGTGAAGGACAATTAATCAAAGTCCTAAGACAGAAGTACATGTTTCAGAAAATTCCAGGTGGAAAGGACAGCTTGAGCAAAGGCTCCAGGGTAGGATCATGTTGGGCATGCTTGAGAAAACAAGGAGGACAAACAGCTGGAGCAGTGAAGCAGAAGATCAGGATGGTGAAATGGTTTGCCTGTGTCTCCACCCAAATGTCATCTTGAATTGTAATATCCATAATCCCCACATGTTGAGGGAGGAACCCACGGGGAGGTGATTCAATCATGGATTCCCCCATTGCTCTTCTCATGATAGCTAGTGAATTCTCACAAGATCTGATGGTTTTATAACCATCTGGCATTTCCCCTGCTTGCACTCCTCCCTACTGCCACCATGTGGAGAAGGTCCTTGCTTCACCTTTGCTTTCTGGCATGATTGTAAGTTTCGTGAGGCCTCCCCAGTCATGTGGAACTGTGAGTCAATTAAATGTCTTTCTTTTATATATTACCCAGTCTCAGGTAGTATCTTTACAGCAGTGTGAGAACAGTAATACACATGGTCACAGGGAATAGACGTTATAAGGCCCACAGTAAGCACACTGGTTTTCACTTTGAGTAAAATGGGGAGCCATTGCATGGATTTGAACTGAAAAATGACCTAATCTGACTTGTTTCTTAAAAGAATCAGTCTACTGAATTGTGAATAGGCTGTAGGCGGGCAAGGATAGAAGTAACAAGTTCCGGATAAACTGATGTGGGCAACGCTAATATGGACCAGGGACTGAGCTGAAAGATCAGGAACTCAAGTTTGGATACATTGAGTTCAAGATGCTTATTAGAATTCTGGGTGGAAATGCCAGGTTGACAGTTGATAGGACTTTGGGAGAGAGACCTAGGCTGAGGATGTGAAACTAGGGGTTACCAGCACAAAAATGAAATTGAAACCTATGTGGCTGGATGAGGTTAATAAGCTCGTGGATATAGCTGGAGAGAAGGCCTAAGGAATAGCTCTGGGCAGTCTAACTTTAACAAGAGGAACCAGCAAAGGAAACTAAGAAGAAACAAACAAATGAGGCAAGAGAAAATAAATGAACTTGAGGTTCTGCAAGGCAAGTAAAAAGCATATCTCAAAGAGTATTTTTTTTAATTAAACCCTTGGTAAACAGGCCTTATTTTCACCACTCTATTGCTTGTAATTTGTATCAGACAGCTATTGGTGCTTCTGTTGCTGAGCTCACTCATGAGCCTGCTGTTGTTGAACCAGACTAGGAACCACTCGCCCAGTGCAGCAGAGCCTGCTGTTGTTGAACCAGACTAGGAACCACTTGCCCAGTGCAGCAAAGCCAAACACTGACATTGGGATTATAGCAAAAGAAAGGGAGACATTTATTGCAGGGCACCAAGCAAGGAAAATCGGGCAGCTAACGCTCATGACCTGAACTTCCAGATGGCTGATAGACAAGGGTTTTTAAAGTGGGAGGCTGACATTATAGGCAAAGTCATAAGTAAAAACATGGAAGCTATATATTAGTTTGAACTAAGAAGGCAGGACATCTCAAAGTGGGAGCCTACAGGTTACAGGTGGATTCAAAGATTTTCTAATTTGTGATTGGTTAAGAGGGCAAAGCTTTGTCTGAAAATTTGGGATCAGCAGAGAAGAATGTTAGCTCTGGCTCATGGACATGACCTCCTGCAAGCACCTCAGGAAGAAATTTAGAGCAAAGAATGGCAGACAGAATTCAGTCCTCTGTTTCCCCTTACCTGAGGCCTCTGTGCCCACAGATCTATCTGGTGCAGGGATGGGTTTCTAAAACACAATTCAAGGACATGTGTTAAGATGTTATCTTTAGATTCTACAGAGAACAAAATATCTCATGATTCTAGCTTCCTTCCTTCTTGGCTATTGTTTTAAGCTACTATTACTTTCTTGCTTATCAAGTTGTTCATTTACTTCTTAGGACTAGCTGAGTGCCTGGAATTTCTCATGAAGGAACTCAAGATTTTCCTTTATTTTCAGGCTCAGGGGGCTCTGCAGGGCCCATAGAAGGGTCTCTGCTCTCACTACAGCCAGCTGGAAGATCAGCTGGGGGCTGGTTGGTCTAGTATGACTTAGGCTTGGGTGATTCAGCTCTGTTCCACATCATGTCTTATGCTTCAGGGGACTAACCCAGTCTTGTTCTCATAGCAGAAGGCAGAGGTTCAAGAGAGAACAAAAGAAAGGGAGGGAAGAAATGCACAGACATCTAGAGTCCTAGGCTTGGAATTGAAACACTGTCATTATTGCTACTTTATATTGGCCAAAGCACGTCACAAGATCATTCTGTATTCAAGATGTAGAAAGTACATTCAACTTTTTGATGAGATGAATGCAAATCACGATGTATAGCTTATGGATATAGAGGGGGATGAAAATTTGGAAACATTTTGCAATCACTCTTGACACCAGTTTTTATCACTCTTAAGCTCCCGTCTCTATCAGGAGGCTCTCCTCACAATTCCACAAACCACACCTGCAATTGTGATGCCTTCCCTATGTAGGCTGCTTTCTGCATCTCCTGTGCCTTTCTAGACCTGCAGCTTAGCTCCTTCATCTTTTCAAGTCATTTCTATTCATACAGATCTCTCCCCCTTTGAATGCCTACAGCCCCTGTAATTGGAACCATATATAATACATTAAAGTGCTTAAGCAGGGGGTTGGTAAATAACACACACTTAATAAATGGTAGCTATCACCATGATTCTTCTTTACCACATTACAAGTCATCTGAAACTTTCCTCCAATGATTTTAGGCAGGAGTCTTGTCAGTCTCCCAAAGTGTGCCTTCATCCCCTTAATAAAAGGGAGATGTCATCAGTATTTTTGTGTTCTAACGGCAGCCAGCACAGTGAGAGGCACATAATGAGTTCTCAATACAATTTTGTTAATTATTAAGAGTTGATTTAAAGTCCAAGGAGCTTCTTGTAGTTTGGAAATTATCACATAGTAAAAACGTCTTGAAACTACATAAGTCCTGAGAAGGCTAAAAGTATGCATCTTGGAGAAAACTCTATTACAAGTGGAAGGATTATTCTAAGGAAATTATTTGAATAATTTTTCACCTTTTAAGAACAATTTTGCTGTTTAGTTGGAATTAAAGGAGTGAACCTGGGAGTTCTGGAAGCCTGATAAAAGCAGGTGTTAATCACTTTTAAGTACTGTACCTTGTATTGTCAGCAAATATGTTGTAACATCCATTAATGTTACAAAATAAATTTTGTATTCAAAATAAATCCTCCTCTCGCTAAGCCTGAAAGAGAGACAAGAAAATGCAGGTTCTCTCAAAATTGAAATGAGAGGCTATGAAAGAAGGAAAAATAAACATACAACAGAAGGAAAATGCCAGCAAGTATATTAAAAATTGCAATAACATCATTACCTGACTGAGGTTATGTGTTCTGTGGCTCCTGTTTGAATCACAGGCTTCATTACTTTGGTGTCAGGTATTACCATTTAGGAAATAAAAATTACTGGAATAGTGTTTGGGGTTGAGCAGGAGGATCAGAGGTCAAATGAAGTATTCACTGAACCATTTCCATAGAGCGAGATTATTTTGCTTCTTTATGAAATTAAATTCTCCATAAATAACATGCGTGTCATGGAGTTCAACACACTTTTTTTTCCTTAGAAGTCAAATAAAATCAAAATCAGAAAGTCTCCATAAAATAACATGAAATTTCTGATTTTTAACCATTTAATAATTGCTGTAAGTTTTGCATCAAGTGGAATCTGTGTTGCAAATATATGGGTATTAAATTTGTTCCTTATGGAATACAGTCTGGAATAAAATTGGGAGGCAAAACATGGAAATTGGCACATTAGATGTGTCAAGGCATTTTTCATTTTTAAATATTTCCATAGGTTTTGATTTTCCATTGTATTTGTTAAAAGCCTGGACATCTGTTCACTGTATGGGCATGCAATTGAGTTTACTGTTGCTGAACATGAGAACTTTTTGGTTGAGATTTTAGAAAAGTTTAAGTTGCATAGACCACACCTGGAGTTTAGACTCTATAATAAAAAGTTATAGTGACTTAAAGTGGAACATGTACTTCGCGGCCAATTGATCCGTCTCCTTCCCTCCCTCCCTCAACCTGCTTTACCCACTTTGAATTCAGGAATTACATCCTGATACCAAGACACATTATACTTCAACATTTTTAACTTTCTCCCCATCTCTATTCTGTCTTTTCCAATTCATTCTTCTTATTGTCAAATTAATCTCCCTCAAGTAACAGATTCATCATATTCATTCATTGTTTTAAAACTTTCAATATATTTCTTTTTTAAAAATTTCAATAGGTCTTTGGGGAAACAGGTGGTGTTTGGTTACGTGAATAAGTTCTTTAGTGGTGATTCCTGAGATTTTGGTACACCCATCACCTGAGCAGTGTACACTGTACCCAAGGTGTAGTCTTTTATTTACCTCCTTCCCACTCTTTCCCCTGAGTCCCCAAAGTCCATCGTATCATTTTTATACCTCTGCATCCTCATAGCTTAGCTTCCACTTATGAGTGAGAATGTACAATTTTTGGTTTTCCATTCCTGAGTCACTTCACTTAGAATAATGGTCTCCAATTTCATCCATATTGCTGCAAATGCCATTACTTCTTTCCCTTCTATGGCTGAGTAGTACTCCATGGTGTGTGTGTGTGTGTGTGTGTGTGTGTGTGTGTGTGTGTGTGTATACATACATACTACAATTTCTTTACTCTTTGATTGATGGGCATTTGGGCTGATTCCATGTTTTTGCAATTGTGAATTGTGATGCTATAAACATGCATGTACAAGTTTTGTTTTTTGTTTTGTTTTTGTAAAATGACCTCTTTTCCTCTGGGTAGATACCCAGTGGTGGGATTCCTAGATAAAATGGTAGTTCTAGTTCTTTAAGGAATTTTCCATAGTGGTTGTGCTAGTTTACATTCCCACCAGCAGTTTGAAATTGTTCCCTTTTCACTGCATCCACACCAACATCTATTATTTTTTGATTTTTAGATTATGACCATTAATTCAGTAAGGTGGTATCGCATTGTGGTTTTGATTTTCTCTGGCTAGGACTTTCAGTGCTATGTTGAATAGAAGTGGTGAGAGTAGAATCCTTATCTTGTTCCAGTTTTCAGGAGAAATGCTTTCAACGTTTCCTCATTCAGCATCATGTTGGCTGTGGGTTTGTCATAAGTGGCTTTTATTACCTTAAAATATATCCCTTCTATGCTGATTTTGCTGAGGGTTTTAATTATAAAGCAATGCTGGATTTTGTCACATGCTTTTTCTGTGTCTGTGGAGATGATCATGTGATTTTTGTTTTAAATTCTGTTTATGTGGTGTATCACATTTATTGACTTGCGTATGTTAAGCCACCCCTGCATCCTTGGTATGAAACCCATCTGATCATACTGGATTATCTTTTTTATATGCTGTTGGATTCAGTCAACTAGTATTTTCTTAAGGATTTTGCATGTATATTAATCAGAGATATTGGTCTGTAGTTTTCTTTTTCTTTCTTTCTTTTTTTTTTCTTTTTTTTTTTTTTTTTGGTTGTTGTTGTTTGGTAATAGGATGATACTGGCTTCCTAGAATGAATGCAACATTCATTCAGTAGAATGCATTCAATAGAATGCAACAGCAGTTAAAAAAGACAAAGGGGGACATTATATAATGATAAAATGACTTGTTCCATAGGAAAATATCACAATCCTAAATATACATGTACCGAACACTGGAACTCCCAAATTTATAAGGTGATTACTATCAGACCTAAGAAATGAGACAGACAGCAATACAATAATAGTGGGGAACTTCCGTGCTCCACTGACAGCACTAGACAGGTCATCAAGACAGAAAGTCAACAAAGAAACAATGGATTGAAACTATACCCTAGAACAAATGGACTTAACAGGTATTTACAGAACATTCTATCCAACAACTCCAGAATATACATTCTATTCACCAGTACATGGAACATTCTCCAAGGCAGACCATATGATAGACCACAAAACAAGTCTCAGTACATTGAAGAAAACTGACATTATATCAACTACTCTCTCAGACCACAGTGGAATTAAATTGGAATTCAACTCCAAAGGGAACCCTCAAAACAATGCAAATACCTGGAAATTAAATAACCTGCTCCCAAATGATTGTTGGGTAAACAGTAAAATCCAGATGGAAATTTAAAGATGGAAATTTAAAAATTCTTTGAATTGAATAATAGTGACACAATCTACCAAACCCTCTGGGATAAAGCTAAGGTGGTGCAAAGAGGAAAGTTCATAGCCTTAAATGCCTACATCAAAAAGTCTGAAAGAGCACAAATAGACAATCTAAAGTCACACCTCAAGTAACTAGAGAAACAAGAACAATCCAAACCCAAACCCAGCAGAAGAAAAGAAACAACAAAGGTCAGAGCAGAACTAAATGAAACTGAGGAACAAAAAAAAATACAAAAGATAAAATTGATAGGCCATTAGCAACATTAACCAAGAAAAGAAGAGAGATCCAAATCTCAGTTAGAAACAAAACATGAGAAATTACAACCGATACCACAGAAACTCAAAAGATCGTTCAAGGCCACTATGAACATCTTTATGCACATAAACTAGAAAACGTAGAGGAGATGAATAAATTCCTGGAAATATACAACCCTCTTAGATTAAAGCAGGAACTATTAGAAACTCTGAACACACCAGTAACAAGAAGCAAGATTGAAATGGTAATAAAAAATTGACAACAAAAAAAGGCCAGGACCAGATGGAGTCACAGCTGAATTCTATCAAACATTCAAAGAGGAATTGATACCAATTCTATTGACACTATTCCACAAGATAAAGAGAAAATCCTCCCCAAATCATTCTATGTATTTTGCATTTCTCTGTGTCCTTCATTTCCGGAAGACATGGTTTCTTATTTATGCTATTTCACTGAAGATTTTTCTCTCACATCTTGTATCATTTTGTTTTATTTCATTAAGTTAGACTTAACATTTTTCTGTTGCCTTCTTGATTAGCTTAATAATGGATCTCCTGAATTATTTTTCTGGCAATTCAGGAATTTATTCTTGGTTTGGATCCATTGCTGGTGAGCTAGTGTGATATTTTGGTGGTAGTAAAAAATCTTGTTTTGTCACATTACCAGAATTGTTTTTCTGGTTCCTTCTCACAGAGGAAAGACCTGTGGCTCAAGAGTTACTGTTCAGATTCTTTTGTCCCATGGGGTGCCCCCTTGATGTAGTGCTCTCCCTGTTCTCCTAGGGATGTGGCTTCCTGAGAGCCAAACTGCAGTGATTGTTATTTCTCTTGTGGATCTAGTCACCCAGCAGAGCTACTGGGCTCCAAGTTGGTACTGAGGGTTGTCTGCCCAGGGTCTCATGATGTGAACCGTCTTCAGGTCTCTCACCCGTGGATAGCAGCACCTGCTCTGGTGCAGGTGGCAGGGGAGCGAAATGGGCTTTGTAAGGGTCTTTAGTTGTAGATTTGTTTATTGCACTAGTTTTGTGTTGGTTGGCCTCCTGCCAGTAGGTGGCACTTTCAAGAGAGCATCAGCTGTGGTAGTATAGGGAGGACCAGGTGGTGGGTGGGACCCTAGAGCTCCCAAAGGATTATGTCCTTTGTCTGTGGCTACCCATGAGGAAAGAGAAAGACCATCAGGTGGGCACAGGGTTGGGTGTGTCGGAGCTCACATTTTCCTTGGGCCAGGCTTGCTGTGGCTGCTGTGGGGAATGGGGTTGTGGTTCTCAGGCCAATGGAGTTATGTTCCCAGGGAGATTATGGCTGCCTCTGATGAGTCATGCAGGTTGCCAGGTAAGTGGGGGAAAGCCAGCAGTTACAGGCCTCACCCAGCCCCCATGCAGCCAGAAAGGCTGGTCTCACTCTCACTGTGCCCCCTACCCAGCAACAGCACCCAGTTTATTTCCAGGCAGTGGGTGAGCAGGGCTGAGAACTTGCCTCAGGCTACCAGCCTCCCGGCTGAGTATGCAAGCAGGGCTCTCAGGTTTTGCGCCTCCCAGCCTGTGGGATTCTGTGCCGTATCTATACTCCTATTCACTCCCTCCCCTGAATTGAGTCCAGGAAACTTCACATTCAGTCAAAATTTAGAGTTTAGCTGGAGGTTTCCTTCTCCCTGTGGTCCTTCCCCAGTTCCTCTGACAGCCCTCCCCAAGGACCTCTGTGAGACAAAGTCAGAAATGGCTTCCCTGGGGACCAGGAGAGCTCACAGAACTCTTCCCACTGCTTCTTCTACCCCTGTATTTAACTTGGCCCTCTAAATTTCTCTCAGCTCCAGGTGAGGTTAAATCCTTCTCCCGTGATCTCAACCTTCAGGTTGGTTCCCCATTGAGGGTGTGTGTTCTGGGGCAGACAGTCCCTCTTTCATACTTTCACACTTTGGGCACTCACAGCTTTTCCAGCTGTCTCCTGGAACCTGAAGGAGCAGTCTGCTTCCTAAAAAGGGTCTATGGATTCTTTCCTTAAAATTTTCAGTAATTAGACCTTGAAAATAAAAGTAAACAACTTTAGCTTGGTATTTAAGACCTCTCACAGAATAATCTCAACCCACCTCTCCTGTGATTCCATTGCTCCTTTATATGATGCTTTCATTCAGACAGCTGGTCTACTTGTTCTTCTCTCTCTCTCTCTCTCTCTCTCTGTGTATATATATATGTGTATCTATATGTATATGTGTGTGTATATACACATAATGTCTCATATATATGTGTGTATATGTATATACATATATGTGTGTGCATGTGTTTGTGTGTACAGTGTCTCCTCATTAACAGAGTGAAACTCTCCATGTCAGGAACCCTATAAATTTGAAATTCCTGCCTTCTCTCCACCTACCTAATCCAGTGCTACCTTCCAGGCTCAGTTCACCTCCTCATAAATAAAACTTTCTCTGACTAATAAAACAGAAGCTGTCATGCATCCCGAGAGGTGGTGGACATTGAACAATACCTGCTGATGCCTGACCTAGGAAAGTCTTTCCCCTTTCTGGAATTTAATTATTTTGATTAGTTTGCATTCACAACCCTCCAAATTGTCCAGTTTTTCTAGTTGTTTTTATGAGAACAATGATCTGTGAGAAACTTTGACATTCTAACTGGAAAAAAAACCTTCTTTCTTCAAGGATTTTTTGGGAGCTTCTGGAAAGCATAGTTAACAAATCAGTGTCAGGTAGGTTTAAAATAAATGTTAAGCTTTGAGCATGTTCTTGTCTACTAACATTGGAAGAAACACGTTTATTCAAGACTGATAAACATGGTTGTGCTGTATCTGCTGATGGTGTTCTTTAGACCTGTAACATGGAATATAGTGACAGAAAACAAATTGACCTAATGCAATAGCTTCTAACAAAGTCTGAAATTTTATTATAATTGCAAAGCAGTTGCAGCACAAATCATATTAATGTGTTGTAAGGTCCTCATATCCTCATTTAACTCTACACGATCTCAGCTAAAGCCAGTCTTAAGATAAGAGTTGTTAGTATTCATTATTACTTTTTATTGGTAGCAATTCATTTTCTTTGGTAAGTGTGACATTTTGAATAATGAAACCTGCAAAACCTTGTTTACTAACACTTTGTAAAAGTTCTCATGTAAGGTGATTCCTAGATACCTGCTTCACTCATGCAACTTAAAATTTTTGATTAGGGCAGCATTTCCAAAGAGTGCTTCACAGAATGCTGATTCCCATAGATATCGATAAAAAAGGTTATATAGATAAAAGGTATCTTGGAAATACCATCAAGTGCAATACCTCTCTTGATTTTATCAACCAGTGTTAGCATATGAAGGGATCTGAATAATTATGCAATACTACTTTTTTACTTTGTTCAATTTGGCATTTCCACACACTAAATTAAAATTTTTTTTTTTGTTTAATGTCACATCAATAAGTCCTTGAATCTGATGTTTTATGAAATACCCTTTGGAAAATGGCTTTCTAAGAGAGCAATAAGGAAGTTAATAAAAATCGTATATGCCAAATTATTTGAATGAATTGAGAGACAGGTAGCTCTGTTGTATACAATTCAGCCTAGAAATCTCAATATCTTTTGCAGAGATTGGAGATGTAATTTAATAGACTTTAAGCTGGGAGTGTTGGGTCCTGCCTGTACTCCCAGCACTTTGAGAGGGTAAGGCAGGAGGATTGTTTGAGGTCAGCAGTTCAAGGCCAACCTGGGTAACAAAGTGAGACCTGTCGCTACAAGAAAAATTTAAAATTTAGCCGGTTGCAGTGGCACACACCTTTAGTCCCAGCTACTCGGGAGGCTGAGGTGGGAGGATCGCTTGAGACCAGCAGTTCAAGGCTGCAGTGATTAACACTTGTGCCACTGCACTCCTGCTGCATGACAGAGCATGACTCTGTCTCAAACAAAAACAAAACTAAAAAGCCGACTTTAGACTATATATGCACTCTCTTGTAAGTACTGTAGTATTTCTGAACACTGTAGAACTTATGAACATGGCAGAACTACCAGCCTTTTCAGAATAAGAAATGACATAATTCCATGATGTTACAGACTCTCAGCATTTTTCAAAAAATATTTTGAATGACAAGGTGATCCTTCTGGATAGAAACATAGCAGTTTCCATGATTTTATTTGTATCTGAAATCATCTATAAATATTTGTGTATATTTCCTAGGGGTTTCTGACCCTATTAGCAAGACTGTATATCTGAAAATATAATCTTAAGTAGAAGCTACTACTTTAGTTTCTGTGAAATTAGGTGAACAAGTCTTACAAGCTAAAGTTTATTTTTAGCCATTATAAATGTCAAATTTTATCCAGTCAAGAGAATCACTGGAGTGTTTCATCTCTGTGAATTCCATACATAATGAAGATCCAACTCCATGATGTCATCCAGGAAATTTCCAATTTTTAGAAACACAGTATAAGAATTATCTCACCTGAGGGTTGATGTTGAATCTTTGAGCACTACTGGATGGTGCTGAAGTTTTCTCTGCCTGGAATTCTTCCCCCGAAACATTCCTCTTGGTTAAATCTTACTCAACCTTGAGGTTTTAATTTAAATTTTTCTTTCTCAGAGAGAACTTAAGTGACCTCCTTCCCTAAAGCAATTCAAATTAGCTCTCTACATTTATCCTGTCTCAGAGTAACCTAGTTTTAATAATTATATATTTATTTAAAATTTTAAATATCTAATGCCTGCCTCTCCCACTAGACTGTGAACTCTACACAGGCAGAGATTTTATCTGATGGATTTTTGTTTTCACCATAGTGTAATCAATGCTAAGAACAGTTTTGGCACATAATACTCAATAAATATTTGTTGGCGGATGGAAGTGCATGTTCTCTATAGATGGAATAAAAAAATGTCAAATCTGGCTGGGCACAGTGGCTCACGCCTGTAATTTTAGCACTTTGGGAGGCCAAGGCAAGTGGATTACCTGAGGTCAAGAGTTTGAGACCTGCCTGGCCAATATGGTGAAATGTCATCTCTACTAAAAATACAAAAATTAGCCAGGCGTAGTGGTAGGCACTTGTAATCCCAGCTACTCGGGAGTCTGAGGCAGGAGAATCGCTTGAACCCAGGACGCAGAGTTTGCAGTGAGCCAAGATTGTGCCATTGCACCCCAGCCTGGGCAACAGAGCAAAAATTCCATCTCAAAAAAAATAAAATAAACAAAAATAAAATAAAAATGTCAAATCTAAAATCGTCAAACACATAGAAACAAAGTAGAATGGTAGTTACTAAGGGTTCGGGGAGTGGGGGGTATGAGGGGATGTTGGTGAAGAGCTACAGAATTTCAGTTTTGCAAGATAAATTCTGGAGACTAAGGCACAACAATGTGACTATAGTTAATAATATTTTATAATATACTTGAAATTTGTTAAGAGGTTAGAGCAGAAGTGTTCTTACCTCACAGGTAACTATGAGGTGATGGATATGTTAATTGGCTTGATTGTAGTGAATGTTTCATAATGCATATGGGTATCAAATCATCAAGTTGTATGTGTTAAATATATACAATTTTAAATTTTCAACTGTACCTCAAGCTTGAAAAATAATTGATGTGTACATGCCACATCCCTCAGTCTCATATATTTTAATCCTAACAAAAACTTGTTTGAATTGCATAGTACAGTTCTCTTCAGAGTCTTCTTTTGCTTCAACATAAAATAAAAGCTATTGATTAACTGCAAATCCCAAGAAAAAAATTTGTCATAAAATTTTCCACAAAGTAGTAGCTTTAAGTACAAAAAGGGATTTTACTGTTAGGCCATGGCATTCAATTGCATAACCAAAATATTTGAGAAATATTTGGACTTCTCTTGTTTTATTTTCTTTCAAAAGGCTATTTTCTGTGTCATTACAAAGTGTATTAGTTAACAAGAAAACAGTCGTGGTGAGATAAACACACATTTTCTGTTACCTTCTACCCCTGTAATTTAATTGTGATGGGATAGTCTGTATGCATTTAGGTAAAACTCTGAGGGCCTTTCCCCACAGGAAAGGACTATGTAGATTTTTCATCAGGATCATCTTCTCACTTGCTTCCTAAGAGTTTGTAAATGTTAGACCAAACACTGGTGGCTGTTCAATGCAACATGGCTGCAGTTATCTAGGTGCTCACATTTGCCTGGAATGCTATAAAAAATAGCGCTACTAATCAGAAGAAATGGAAATACCACGAATTTGTTCCTTAAAGTTAATGGCTGCCTAAGAAGTATCTTCATTGTTTTTCCTACAATTTCTTTCGGAAGCCCATGGTGGGAAGTAATTGTTTTAGTTGGTGCTGAAGATTGGGAAGGTATTCAAGGCATAGCCATATCCAGCTTGTCCTAAAGAAATGCAGAAAATGATGTTAGAATGGTGGAAGAGATATTCTGTATCTCCTTTTCCTCCCTCCTCTTCATCATGGAACATACTAGATGGAAATACTCGTTACGCAGAAAAATTCAACCCCAAGATAAGAGGTTTGTCCTTGTCTGACAGAAAGGGCTATCGTGAGAGGGAAAAAAGTGTGAACATTCATCACTGCCTGCAGAAAAAGATGGTGTTAAGTAATGATGGGAGAAATTCTGAGCCCTTCTTTTTCTTCCTCCTCTCTGAACCCATCCCCACTTCTTCATAGTCCATATAGAAAAAGCTATTGACTGTTCTATAAAATTTTAAATTATCTTCAGGATAAAATATCCTTAAAAATTTTTGTATTTTTTTTTGTAGTACACTCTGTGCAAGGCCAAGATAAAATGCAAAACAACATTTTTTTTTAATGGTTTGGTTCTGTGAGGCTTGAATTAACATAAATTGATTCATGTGAGATAAATTTAAAGGGCTATACCTCTCTAATGAATAATTAGCTAATCATACAATTTTTACAACTGGAAGTTACCTAATCACGTGTCTTCAGTTTACAAATGAGAATTAAGTCCTTGGCTCTACTCTGAGTACAGCCATAAAAGTTGTTGGCTGCTTCCAAGGACAACTCAAATGACCTCCCATTACCTCCTGTATTAAATGCAAGCCAATGTTAGTACTGGATAGAGATTTAATAGAAGCCAGAAGTATTTCTAAAGTGACTTCTTAGACATTGGCATAGTTACTTCAGAGGCTACAATTATCCCTGAGTTGGTATTTCCTATGGATTATTTTATCCATGAGCAGTGATACTTACATTTGAGATCAGCAATGAATAGTGTAAAAACTTATTTAGAGCATCCTTATAGATAAACCTCACTTAGTAGCCCCTTCAAGTATTAAGATGATCCTCTTTAATTTTTCTCCATTTTGAATATTTTATTAGAATGGTTTCTTTCAAGAGGAAAACAGTGGGTAAAACAGAGAAAGAAGTTGAATTAAAAAGAAAATCTGTCAACAATTATTTAGCACAAATATTCTGTAAAATACTTTAATGCATGTTTTTGCATGCACTAAATCATCTCATTCAGTTCTTTCAGCAACTCTGTGAGGTAGAAAATGTATTTTATAGATGAAATAAACTATGTGATGAAAAATGAATGAAGTTAAGTGATGAAGTAACACACAATTACCATGTGGTTGGTAAATTCAGGTCAGTCTGATTTCAGTGCTCTTTTTGTTGTCACCTTTGAAGCTTGGACTATACTGAGTAAAAAATACGTGAAAATAGTAAATGATACAGACAGAAGTATCTTGAGTAACTGTCTACAGAAAGGTACTGATGGAATTTAGAGTTAAATGGTAGAACCAGAGAGCTTGGGCGAAGCGCACGTTTTCTTTGTTTATATGCTCAGAAAGTTCTTCATCCAGTTGGAGAAACAAATTGGTTTTTTACTCTGTGTGTGTGTGCACACGCATGTGTGTGTGTGTGCACACGCATGTGTATGTGTGTGCAGCTAGAGTTTGAGAGTTAACATCAACATCCAAGAACCAGCTCATGAATTAAACTTAACTACTTAAGAGCTCAGTTACAGCTCTGGGAGAGAAAATGAGTCTTTCTGAATTGATCCTCAGGTAAAATCTGTCTTTCGTGACTGAATATTATATAACTTCACTGGATTACAAGAAATGCACAATAGGTTCTCTCCAATTGGGAAAAAAATTTTCCATCAAATATATGGTTCTTGAATAATGATTTAGAACTATAGATTTCCAACTAAAATCTAGCAGTTATATCTATTTAGGATACTTAGATATATAATTAGAATTATGTTTGAGTTTTATGAGAAAACCCCAAAACAAAAAGAGCTATATTAGGAAGAAATTTATTTCTCTCACATGTAAAAGGAATATAAGATCTTCTGCTTCTGGTATAATTCAGCCTTTTTTTATCTTGTATTTCTGCCATACAGAGCTTCTGTGCTCCAGGTCACGTTAAGGTCCAAGATGGCAGCTGAACTTCAGCAATCACATCTACATTCTAGCAATTGAGAAAGAGGATACTTCTGAAAGTTGCACAAATTTCTGTTTACATCCATTTGGTAAAAGCCTAGCCAAAACTCTGTATGTAGATACAAGGCATCCTAGGTAGTACAGTATTTATCTAAAAGGGGTTCTGTTACAGTGGTTCAAGTGGACAACAGATATTGGAGGAAGAATAATAAATACTCTTCCCCACATAGTGGTATGGAAGTTTTGGGGGAAATATAAGGCAAAAACTAGCATATATCAGGATTGAGATGGAGATGAATTAAACTTAACTACTGAAGATTCCAATTACAGCTCTGGGAGAATAATAAAGCTGGGGAGGACTTTAGAGAAATATATGGGAATGAAAGTATAATGAGCATGGATTTGATTCTTCACAAAAGCAAGCAATACTACTTTAATTGTAAATATCAGGAATCATTTATTAGATATAGATGTTTACATAAATGATAAAAGGGAATTCTCTGTGCTGAGGAAAGATGAAAATATAAATAATTTCCTTCATGGAATTTACAATTTGCTTTTGTTGCAATAGTTTTTGGCTGCTGATTTTGTTAGATGCTGTAATAAAAAAAAAATGCATTATAGCTCAAACAAAAGGTTATTTCTAGCTCAGATAAAGCCTAAAATATAGCCCTAGACAAAAGGCTAGCTCATTTCCATGCTGTGATTTGGGGATCCAGGCTCCTTCCATCTGGTGGCCCCACCATCTTCAACTATTGGCCTCTAACCTTAGAATGCTCATGATGTCCATCAAGCTTGCCAAAGGCAGAAAAAGGATGGAGGATCATGTGTCCCAGGGTTTTATGGTCCAGGCCAGGAACTGCTGCATATCACTTCCATTCACATTTCATTAACTAGAACTGTAAAAATAAATAAATAAATATAAATAAATAAATAAATAAATAAATAAATAAAATGACGTGAAAGTTTATCTGTAGGTCCAGGAAGAAGAGGAAATGGGCTCTGTGAAAAAATAACCAATCTCTGATAGAGCCCATCCTTATTGTTTTTAAATAACCTATTTTGTTCTTCTTTTTAGTTTTTAAAATAATGTTTTATTTGTAATTTTTCTGGGTACTTAGTAGGTGTATATATTTATGGAGTACCTCAGATGTTTTGATACAGTCATGCATGCAATGCGTAAAAATCACATCATGGAAAATAGAGTATTCATCTCCTCAAGCATTTATCCTTTGTGTTACAAACAATACAGTTCTAGTTATTTTAAAATGTACAATTATTGACTATAGTCACCCTGTCGTGCTATCAAATACTAGGTCTTATTCATTCATTCTATTTTTTGTACCTATTAACCCTCCCCATCTCTCCCCAACCCCACCACTACCCTTATCATCTGGTAAGCATCCTTCTACTCTCTGTCTCCATGGGTTCAGTTGTTTTGATTTTTAGGTCCCACTAATAAGTGAGAGAACACGCAATATTTGTCTTTCTGTGCCTGACTTATTTCACTCAACCTAATGACCTCCAGTTCCATTGTGTTGTTGCAAATGATTGAATCTCATTCTTCCTTTTAATGGCTGAATAGTCCTCCATTGTGTATAAATACCACATTTTCTTTATCCATTTACCTGTTCATGGACACTTAGATTGCTTCCAAATCTTGGCTATGGTGAACACAGCTGCAACAAACATGGGAGTGCAGATATCTCTTTGATATACTGATTTCCTTTTGGGTATATGTCCAGCAGTGTGATTGCTGGATCATATGGTAGCTCTGTTTTTAGTATTTTGAGCAACCTCCAAACTGTTCTCTATAGTACTTTTACAGATTTACATTCCCACAGTGTACAAGGGTTGCCTTTTCTTCACATCCTTGCCAGCATTTGTTATTGCCTGAGTTTTGGATGTAAGGCATCTTAACTGGGATCAGATGATATCTCACTGTAGTTTTGATTTGCATTTCTCTGATCAATGGTATTGAGCACCTTTTCGTATGTCTGGCTGCCATTTGTAAATATTCTTTTGAGGAAGGTATTCAGATCTTTTGCCCATTTTAAAATAGGATTATTAGACTTTTTTCCTGTAGAGTTGTTTGAGCTCCTCCTGTATGCTGGTTATTGATCCCTTGTCAGATGGGGAGTTTGCAAATATTTTCTCCCATTCTGTGGGTTTTCTATTAACTTTGTTGATTGCTTCCTTTGCTGTGCAGAAGGTTTTTAACTTGATGTGATCCCATTTGTCCATTTTTGCTGTGTTTGCCTGTGTTTGTGGGCTATTACTCAAGAAATCTTTGCTCAGAGCAATGTCCTGGAGATTTTCCCCAATGTTTACTTGTACTAGTTTTGTACGTTGAGGTGTTAGATGTAAGTCTTTAATAAATTTTGATTTCATTTTTGTCTATGGTGAGAGAGGGGTCTAGTTTCATTCTGCCACACATAGATATCCAGTTTTCCCAATACCATTTATTGAAGAGACTGTGCTTTCCCCAGTGTATACTCTTGGCTCCTTTGTCAAAAATGAGTTCACTGTAGGTGTGTGAATTTCTTTCTGAGATCTCTATTCTGTTCCATTGGTCTATGTGTCTGTTTTTATGCCAGTACCATGCTGTTTTGGTTACTGTAGCTCTGTAGTCAGCTATCATTTAACATCAGGTTATGCGATTCCTCTAGTTTTGTTCTTTTTGCTTAGGATAGCTTTGGCTATGCTGGGTCTTTTGTGGTTCTGTGTAAATTTGGATTTTTCTATTTCTGAGAAAAGAATGTCCTTGGTATTTTGATAAGTTACACATTGAATCTATAGATTTACGCGCTTTATGGAGTGAGTATGGACATTTTTAAGCGATATTCTTTCCATTCATACATGTAATATCTCCATTTTTTGTGTGTCCTTCAATTTCTTTTATCAGTATTTCACAGTTTTTAATATAAAGATCTCTCATTTCCATGGTTAATTTCTAGGTATTTAGTTTTATGTGTGGCTTTTCTTTTTCAGGTTGCTCATGTGGGCATATAGAAATGCTATTGATTTTTGTATCCTGCAACTTTACTAAATTTGTTTCTAATAGTTTTTCATGGAGTCTTTAGATGTTTCCAGATATAAGTCATATCATCTGCAAACAACTTGACTTCTTCCTTTCTTATTTGGATGCCCTTTATATCTTTCTCTTATCTGATTGCTCTAGCTAGGATTTCTTGTATTATGTTGAATAACAGTGGGCATCCTTGTTGTGTTCCACATCCTGGAGGAAAGGCTTTCAGTTTATCCTTATTCGGTACAATAGTAGCTGTGGATCTGTCATATACAGCTTTTATTATGTTGATGTATGTTCTTCTATACCCAGTTTTTTTAGGGTTCTTATCATGACTGATGTTAAATTTGATCGAATACTTTTTCAGCATCAATTGAAATGATCATATGGGTTTTGTCCTTAATTCTGTTGATAAGATGTATCACACTGATGTGCATACATTGAACCATCCTTGCATCCCAGGGATAAATACCAGTTGATCATGATAAATGATTTTTTTTTTTTTTTTTGAGGAAAAAGTTTTACTCTTGTTGCCCAGGCTGGAGTGCAATGGTGTGATCTCGGCTCACCGCAACCTCCACCTCCCAGGTTCAAGTGATTCTACTGCCTCAGCCTCCCAAGTAGCTGGGATTGCAGGCATGCACCACCATGCCCAGCTAACTTGGTATTTTTAGTAGAGATGGGGTTTCTCCATGTCGGTTAGGCTGGTCTCAAACTCCTGACCTCAAGTGATCCACCCACCTCGGTCTCCCAAAGTGCTGGGATTACAGGCATGAGCCACTGTGCCTGGCCAATGAACGATATTTTCAATGTAGTATTGAATTTGGTTTGCTAATTTTTTTTTTTTTTTTTTTTTTTTGAGACAGAGCCTGGCTCTGTCACCCAGGCTGGAGTGCAGTGGTGCAATCTCAGCTCACTGTAACCTCCGCCTCCCAGGTTGGAGCAATTCTCCTGCCTCAGTCTTCTGAGTAGCTGGGACTACAGGCACACGCTGCTACACCTGGCTAATTTTTTGTATTTTAGTAGAGATGGGCTTTCACCATGTTGCCCAGGCTGATCTTGAACTCCTGAGCTCAGGCAATCCACCTGCCTCAGCCTCCCAAAGTGCTGGGATTACAGGCATGAGCCACTGCCCCTGGCTGGGTTTGCTAATATTTTGTTGAGGATTTTTGCATATATTCATTTGAGATACTGACCTGTAGTTTTCTTTTTTTGGTGTGACTTTGTCTGGTTTTGGTATCAGAGTAATAGTGGCCTCATAGAATGAGTTTGGAAGTATTCTTTCCTTCTCTTTTTTGGAATAGCTTAAGTAGGATTAGTATTAATTCTCCTTTAAATATTTGCCAGAAATCAGCAGTGAATCAATTAGGTCCCAGGCTTTTCTTTACCGGGAAACTTTTTATTACAGCTTCACCCTCATTCCTTGTTATTGGTCTGTTCAGGTTTTGGTTGTCTTCCTGGTTCAATCATGGTAGGTTGTATGTGTCTAGGAACTGGTCCATTTCTTCTAGATTTTCCAATTTATTGGCATATAGTTGCTTATAGTAGCCACTGATGATCCTTTGAATTTCTGTGGTACCAGTTGTCTCTGATTTTGTTTGGATTTTTTCTTTTTTTTCTTAGTCTGGCTAAAGATTTGTCTACTTTAACTTTTCAAAACCCCAACTTTCTGTTTCATTTATTTCTGCTGTGATTTTATTGTTTGTTTTTCTACTAATTTGTGGTTTGGTTTCCTCTTTTCTAGTCCTTTAAGATACATCACTAGATTGTTAATTTGAAGTTTTTCCCTGTTTTGATACATAGGCACTTACAAATTTAAACTTTCCTCTTAGTACTGCTTTTGCTGTATCCCATAGACTTTGGTATGTTATATTTCCATTTTCATCTGTTTCAAGACATTTTTCAATTTTCTTAATTTTTTTCATTGACCCACTGGTCATTCAAGAGCATGTTGTTTAATTTCTTTGTAGTTTCAAAAATTCCTCGTTAATTAATTTTTAGTTTTATTCCATTGTGGTCAGAGATGCATGTTATTATTTCCATTTTTGAATGTTTTAAGACTTGTTTTGTGACCTAACCTATGGCCTATCCTTGAGAATGATCCATGTGGTGAGGAAAAGAATGTGTATTCTGTAGCTCTTGGATGAAATATTCTATAAATATATATGATATTTGTTTATTCTGTAGTGCAGATTAACTCTGATGTTTCTTTACTGGTTTTCTCTCTGTTAAATCTGTCCAATGCTGAAAGTGGACTGAAGTCTCAACTATGATTATATTGGGACCTATCCCTTTAGCTCTAATAATATTTTCTTTATATATCTGTGAGTTCCAGTATTGGGTGTATATATTTTTAAAATTGTTATATTCTCTTGCTGAATTGACCCCTTTGTGATTATATAGTGACCTTCTTTGCCCCTTCTTGTAGTTTTTGTTTTAGAAATCTATTTTGTCTGATATAGGTATAGCTACTCCTGTTCTTTATCAGTTTCCATTGGCATGGGATATCTTTTTCCATCTCTTTATTTTCAGTCTATTTTTGTCTTTATATGTCAAGTGCGTTTCTAGTAGGCAAAGGATTAATGGGCCTTGATTTTTCACCCAATCAGCCACTCTATCTTTTGATTGAAGAGTTTAGTCCATTTACATTCGGTGTTGTTATTGATAAGTAACGACCTACACTGCCATTTTGCTATTTGTTTTCTGGTTGTTCTGTCATCTTTCTTTCCTTCCTGCCTTCTTTTAATGAAGGTGATTTTCTCTGGTTATATTGATTTAGTTTCTTGCTTTTTATTTTTTGTATATCCATTGTTTGTTTCTTGGGTTGAGGTTTACTGTGAGGCTTGCAAATACTGTCTTATAACCCATTATTTAAAGCTGATAACATTGTTTGCATAAACAAACAAAAAGAAAACTAATACTCTGCACCTTAACTTTTTTAAACTATATTTTATTGTACTTTCTATGTTTTCAAAAGTTGTAGTAGTTACTTTTTATTGGTTCATTGTTTAGTATTTCTACTTAAGAGTAGTTTACACACCACAGTTACAGTGTTATAATACTCTGGTTTTTCTGTAATTAACATTACCAGTGAGTTCTGTACCTTCAAATGATTTCTTATTGCTCATTAATATTCTTTACTTTCTGATCAACATACTCCCTTTAGCGTTTCTTGTAGGACAGGTCTGGTATTGATGAAATCCCTCAGCTTTGGTCTGTCTGGGAAAGTCTTTATTTCTGCTTCATGTTTGAAGGATAACTCTGCTGGACATACTATTCTAGGGTAAAAGGTTTTTGTTTTTGTTTTTTGTTTTTTTTTCCTTCAGCACTTTAAATATGTCATACCACTCTCTCCTGGCCTGTAAGGTTTCTACCGAGAAGTCTGCTGCCAGATGTATTGGAGCTCCATTGTATGTTACTTGTATCTTTTCTCTTGCTGCTTTTAGGATCTTTTATTATTAAATAAAATAATCAAACTTGAGGTAGTCTTCTTTGGGTTAAATCTGTTTGGTGTCCTATAACCTTTTTGTACTTGGATATTAGTTTCATTTTCTAGGTTTGGAAAGTTCTGTTATTATCCCTTTGAATGTGCTTTCTACCCCTATCTCTACATCCTCTTTATGGACAATAACTCTGCTCCTCTGAGGCTATTTTCTAGATCCCTGGTAGGTGTGCTTCACTGTTACTCAGTTTTCTTTGGTCTCTTCTATTTTCAAATAGCCTGTCTTCAAGCTCACTAATTCTTTCTCCTGCTTAATTCTCCCGTTAAAAAATTCTTCAGTACGCCACTTGCTTTTTTCAACTCCAGAATTTCTGCTTGATTTTTAACGATTTCAATCTCTGTTAAATTTATCTGATAGAATTCTGAATTCCCTCTCTGTGTTATCCCAAATTTGAGTTTTCTCAAAACAGCTTTTTTGAATTCTCTGTTTGAAGGGTCACATATCTCTCTTTCTCCAGCATGGGTCCCTAAGGCCTTATTTAGTTTATGTTTTCCTAAGTTGTCTTGATACTTGTAGATGTTCATCCATGTCTAAGCATTGAAGAATTAGGTATTTATTGTAGTCTTCTCAATCTGAGCTTGTTTGTATCCATACTTCTTGGGAAGGCTTTCCATATATTCTAAAGCACTTAGGTGTCATAACCTAAGCTGTATATGCTTTAGGGGGGACCTCAAGCCCAGTAACACTGTAGTTCTTGCAGACTCATAGACGTGCCATCTTGATGGTTTTGGACAATATCTAGAAGATTTCTCTGAATTATCAGGCAGAGATTCTTGTTCTCTTCCCTTACTTTCTTCCAAACAGAGTCTTGCTCTCTTTTCTGAGCCACCTGGAGCTGGGAGTAGAGTGGCACAAGCACCCCTGTGACCACCACCAGATCTTGCCCAAGGCCTGATGTAACCATTTCTTGGCTACCACATATATTCACTGAAAGCCCTGGGCTTCTACAATCAGCAGGTGGCAAAGCCAGCCTGGTTTATGTCCTTCATTTCAGGGCATCAAGTTCCCCCAGGCCCTGAAAAGGTACAGAAGTGCTATCTAGGAGCCGGGGACTAGAGGCAAAAACCTCAGAAGTCTACTTGGTATTCTATTGTACTGCAGAGGAGCTGACACTCAAACCACAAGACAGTCCTTCCTACTCTTCCCTCCCCTTTCTAAAGGCAGAGGAGCCTCCCCCCTTGACCATCTCCACCTCACACACACACAGAGTACTGCTGAACTACTTCTGATGTTTCCTCAAGCCCCAAGGGCTGTTCAGTCAGCTTGTGGTAAATGCTGTCTGGTCCAGGACACACCCTTCAGGGGGAGTGGGTTCCCTTCTGGCTCAGGGAAAGTCCAGAAATGCCATCCAAGAGCCAAGTCTTGGAATCGAGGACCCCAAGGGTCTGCTTGGTGCTCTACCCTCCTGTGGCTGAGCTGGTACCTAAGGTGTGAGACAAAGTCCCCTTTACTTTTACCTCTGCTTTTCTCAAGTAGGAGACTTGCCCCATAGCCACCACAGCTGGGAATGTGCTGAGCCTCATCTGAAGCCAGCAAGTCTCAGAGTGTCACCCAAGGCCCCCATTGTAGAACTTGGCCATCACTGCTAGTTTTTCAGGGCACAAGGGCTCTTTAGTTAGCAAGTGATGAATGCTGCCAGGATTGGATCCTCCCATTCAAGGCAGCGGGCTCCCTCTGGTCTAGGATGTGTTTAGAAATGTCTTCTGAGAGCTAGGGCCTGGAAAGGGCACCTCCTGACTCTGACCTGTGTCCTATCCTGCTGTGGCTGAGCTGGTATCCAAGATGTAAGACAGAGTCCTTCCCATTCATCCATCACTTCTTCTCAAGTGGAAGGAAGGGATCTTTTGGAGCTGTGCGCTGTGCAGCCTGGGGTAAGCAGAGAGGTGATACTAGCACTCCCTTAGCTGCCCCTGCCGTTGTCTCAGTATGTCACATGCTCCTCCAGTCCACACTAGGACTCATCTAAATGTCGCAGTCCTTGTGGCCTAGAATGCCTTTCAAGTTTATTTAGAGCCCCAGAGCACTTTAGCTTGTCATGGCAAGGCTTGTGGGAATTCAGGTTATGACCACTAACCTTAGTGATTCCTCTTTGGGTGGGACTGGTTTAAATGCTCCCTCTATGGGTGGGTGTCACCTAATTTGGTCTGGTTTTGCTTTCTGCTATAACAAGGGAGCACTGAGTTCAGTATCTCACAATTGCTGGACTTTCCCTTCCCCAGGGCACAGAAACTCTCTCCACTGCAGCCGAGGATTGCAGGAGAAGTGGCATCAGTGATTCAAGACTGTTTTTCCTACCTCTTCGGTGTTTCTTTCAGTGATATGAAGTTCAGGTACCATAAGTGCTCGCCTGATTTTGCTTTTTACAAAGGTGCTTTTTTGGTGTGGATTGTTGTTACATTGCTGTCCTTGCAACGGGGGACAATTGTTACAGCCTTCTATTCTGCCATCTTGTTGCACCCCTTTTATTTTGTCCTTTTCATACATAGAAGAGAACTTCCTGTCAAGTCAGACAACCCAAAACCCCATCCATTGACTATTTTCAGCTCAAAGTCTTGAGTTCCTTGGTTCATGCATAACCCTTTCTTTTAGGTCTGAATGTGACCTGATGTTTTCATGGCTTAGAAACAGGCAGCTATATGTGTCACATGCACATGGCCACTATACAACAATGAAGCCCGGCCAGGATAGCCTCAGTAAAAGCTCCCATTCTGAAAAGGGAAGAATAAGAGAGACACAGCATCCACTGGTTAATAGCAGTTGTAAAATACAGTGGACACACATAGGGAAAGCCTCCTCCAATGTGGGGTACAGAAAATTTCTGGATTAGATCCTGGCTCTGCCCTTTGACTTCTAGAATGTTTTACTGTAATCATTTTATTTCCATGGCTACATCTGAAATGGCCATGGGGAATATGTCTTTTTTTCCCCCTGAGGCTTCCCAGGTCTCAACCTGATTTGAGTTAATAAAGCTTGTAGTTGCCATCCCAGCCCATTTCCTGACTTTTTTTTCCTTATTTTATGGGAAGAAGAGAGAGAGAGAGACTTTTATTAGTTTTATGCTACTGCTATTTAAAGCTTTTCAGTTATACACAGGTAAACCTAATGCAAACAAAATTAAATGTTTTCTGTTTGAGTCCATTTTTGTCTCGTATTATTACAAAGTCCAACTTTTGATACTGTTTTGTTGTACTATATTTTCCTCATATACCTTGTTTCATTTTTAAACATTTTAATGTCAGTTTTTTAACTAATAAGTTTAGACATTCACATTTATTGGAATAACTGTTGCATTTGGATTTTGCATCATATCTACTGTATTCTATTCATCCCCAAAGGTCCTGGTCCATTCCTCTACAGTGACAAAAGATATTTCTCCCTCTCCTACTGTAGACACCCATTATCTCTTCTCCTCATGAATAGATTCCCTTTTCTTTGCCTCACACCCTTCTGGCCTACCTTTTATTCCATCTATTCCTGCTGTAACCAGCTGCACACAGTAGTAATTTGATAACATCTCACCTCATCTCCACTGCATAGCAAGTCTTCCCTGCCTTGGTGCTTTCATAAAACCAGGCATGAGTTTATATGCACAGCTTGGGAAGGACAAGAGGCTTCTAAGTTCAGAGGCAACACCTAGCCCATGGGAGATACAAGTGCAGTTATAAAATACCCCCACTTCTGTGCATCAAGAGAAAATGATGCATACATTCTATATGGCTCTTCAGGGTCAGTGGAAATGAACTCTAGGTGCCCACAGCAAGAAAACATCTTATATCAACTTTTTCTCCTTTCCTATTTCATTCTCCTAAGTCCTCTGCTCCTGTTACATGGAATCACTTAAAGAAAAAAAAAAAAATACTGACTCATAAGCCCTTGTTTTAAGTGCTGCTAAGACAATATTCTTCATGTGAAATAACCTTCCCATCTTTACCTTCCTCAATGAGGTTGTCTAGATATATTACATTTTTAAAGTATAATTCTATAACTCTCAGAATCGAATGTAGTACTCCAGGTTTCATTTTACCAGAAACACACAATAGGATGCGACTTTTGTTTCTTGTAGTTTGGACAAAACTTTGCTACTTTGTCAGCTATTAAAATTTACCTTAACATTCCCAAATATTTGTTAGATGCTTCAAAATAAAATCTACCTCATCCCTCACCTTTTTGTAACATAAACCTTTTGTTTTAGAATAGCTTAGATTTATGTAAAATTGTGCTGGTAGTAAAGAATTTTTACATTAGCATACTACATATATTGCAATGAGTGAATCAATAGTACATATTATTAACTAAAGTTCACAGTCTACTTAGATGTCCTTGTTGTGTTCCAGAATCCCAAACAGGATACCATGTTTTCCCCATGATTATATTGAGGGATGGGTTTTAGGGAAGAAGAATACAGAAGTAAAATGCCTGCTATGGTTTGAATGTGTCCCACAGATGTTCATGTTGGGAACTTAATGCAACAGTGATGGGAGGTGGGGCCTAATAAAAGGTAATTGGTTCATGAGAATTCGGCCCTCATGAATTAATATCATTATCCTGGGAGTAGATGGTGAGAATAGGTTATTATACAGCAAGTTGGGCCTCTTGTGCCCATTTCTCATGCTCTCTTCCACCTTCTGCCTTTCCCCATGGGATAACTCTCACAAGGTGCTGGTTCCACAGTCCTGGTCTTCCTAGTCTCCAGAACCCTGAGCCAAATAAACTTCTACTTTTACTAATTTACTTACTCTGTGGTAACCTGTTATAGCAATAGAGAATGGACTAAGACAGTGCCATTCTCAGCTCATCATGCCAGGATACATACTAAGATTCTTATACTATATACCCTTTGGAAGAAAGTCACTATGCATAGCTTGACTGAGGAGTTATGATGCACTTTCTGAGGGTGGAGAATCTACATAAATGATTTGGAATTCTTCAACACAGGATATTTCCCTTCTTGTTATTAATTAATTCAACCATTTATTTATAGCAGTATGAACCTATTTATTTTATACATTAGGTTATAATCCAGCATTTATGTTGTTGTTCAAATTTGTCCAGCTTTGGCCACTGGGAGCTCTTCCAGTTAGTACCAGTGTCTTTTTGACATATCCCCTTCCTAATAGTTTGATTTTACTTTCTCATTACTATAACCAACTACTTCTTAACAGGGAAAGCCTGTATTTCATATTAAGTTCTGTTCTCTTGGCTTTAGTTCATTATTTGAATATGCTGAAATGAATGGACTCTTCTTTCAATTTTTCTTTTAATTATCTTTCCACATTTTGGTTCGTCAGCAAATTTGATGTGTCCTCTGTGTCTATATAAATGCTCTAAACAAGACAGGAGCCCTGTGGCCTTCTACTAAAGACCCCCACCCTCTAACTTTCCTCCAGCCTGATCCTGAAGACTTAATTAGAACTTGTATGGTACCTTATTCACTCAGATAAAAGTGAATATTATCTTCTAGCTCACATTTTATCCTCTTATGCACAAGAAAAAAAAAGAACAGGAAGTCTAATGGGAAAGTTTCATGTGGAGAATAATAATTATGAGGTAGTTCACTGTTCAGAAGTGAAAGGAGAATGTAGTTTAGTGGGAGGAGAGGCTCTGGAATTTTATCTTTTTAAGGAAGGAAGCAGTTATCAGATTTGGAGGGTAAAACATACAGAATGAAAGATGAATTGAAGTAACTTCCAATTCTCCACACAGACTGTGTGACATCGAACCAGAAGAGAAAGGGCACAAAAACGTTTCAGGGTCACATTAATTTCCATGATGGTATGGAGGAGGAAGAGAAGAAAAGAATCATGCTTGGAAGTGGCAGATAACAAGAACACTGACCACAGTAGATAGACGCATGTGTGTGCAGTTTAAAAATAAGTGAATACTGCAAGGCCTTCGCATCCAAAAACCTCCAATGACTTCAATTTTAGCTTCTACTTACCATGTTTTCTGATGCTTCTGAAGTAGCCACTGCATAGAGAGAAACAGTGCTTCTTAAAAGTAAACCTATGCTCCTGACTTAGCCCATTATTAAGAAGAAAGTGAGTTTGGGGGAATGCTTCTTAGAGAAAAGCCAGCAAATTGAATCTGTAGCCTGAGACGATTCCAGAATAATTTCTGAGAATACATATTCAAGCCTGATCATTTTTCATGTGTGTTCATTCAGCACTGCCAACCATAGAACACCTGTTCCTTGCAAGACCTTGTGTTTGTCTTAATTATCCTAACAACCCAATGGGATAGGTGTGATTATTTTCACTTACCGATATGGAACCAAGTGTCAGAAGGGTGCCTCATGTCTGGTGACAGCAGCAAGAACACTCACGTTGTTCTTTTATGGCAGTTCTCTGGCTACCTCAAAGATGTTGAACAACTATTAACATAGGATGGAAGATTGTCTCAGCAATGGAGGTATTTACCTCTCTGAATACAGAAAAATATAAAAATGAAATTTTGGACTTCATAACTCAGTTTCACTTCAGATATATTAGGTTTTGACAAAGTAGCTTTTTACTCTTATTGCTACCTGTGAATCTGACTCCACCATACTTGGTTATGCAGCTGAGCTTTTAGAAGTCATCGCTAGGTAAATGTTATTGAGAGTCACAATCTTTTACCTCACCCCTCAAAAAAAAATTCCAACTTGGAACTTTTATCAAAAGAAGTGAGTTAAGAGGAGATTGATACTACTTCCTAGAAGCTCAGACTTAAAATTAACTGTTTTGCCGAAGGCAAGGAACATTTATTTAATCTTGAGTAGGCCAGAAAACTCCAAGTTCATTCTCCAGGCAGCATTTTTCTTCCTTTTTGCTCCTGCTTCCTCCATAAGCTATACTTATATCCTCACAGCTCTAGGTGATATTTCAATCTTTCATCAATAACAGACTGATTTGCGGTTATTGAAAAAAGTTCATAGGCGGCATATAATATCAGATCTTATTCTCAGTAAATTTTCTCAGAGGAGATTTTGTGTGTTCTTCTTCCTTGCACCTGCCAGGAAATATTTACCTGACCAGTAATACTTTGAGGTCCTGACTGATTAACATGCTGGTAGAAACCTTGAGGAAATCAGTGTTCCTGAAAGTTTTCGTTAGCACATTCTTGGAAGATAGCATTCTTCGGTCTGCAGTCTGATTTTTCTCCAGTCTCAGCAGTCTCCTGGCATGGGGCCACTGTAAACTGGAACGTCTTTTGTTTTCTCAACCTCAGAGAAAGTTGATGGGTTTAATTGTTACTACATCTCTTAGAGAATGGTCTAATTTATTGACAGTTGATGCAGATATGTATCCAAGGCAATGATCTCAGGAAAATTATTTTAATCTATGCTAGCCTGTTAGCATAGTGCTCTTGAGTCCTAAGTGATGACATCATAACTCACCTTGCAAAGCAAGAATATGAAGGAAGGCAAAAAATGATTTTAGGGATCTTGGAAATGTTAGTACAAACTAAATTAGACTCTCTAAGTATGAGAACAGGGGGTGTTCATCTCTCAAATCACCTCAGAAATAAAGAAGAAATGTGAATATTGAAGCACCTAACCCATGTAATGCCTGAAGTTAACACTTGGGAATCTCTTCAGTAGTCCCTGGGCAGACCAAAGCTCTTCTTCCTCTCTGTGGGGATTTGAGTAATTGGTTCCATTAAAAGCTAGAACCAGGGATGATCAGCATTTTTCTGGCTCACGGTGCATGGTGTCGTGTTTGGAGTCCTATCCCTTGTCATCATCTTATTGCAATGCAGAAGCTTAGCTATTGGTGGTTTGTGTCATGCCCTTCCAATTAGATTCAGCAATATTGTTTGGCAGTATTCTAGAAGCTGGTTTTAAATCCTTCTAGGTCCTGGAAGGATTTAAAACCAACTTCTAGAATCTGGAAATACAGACCCTGGTTTATTTCTCTCCTCCTTTATCTTCTGTAACTCACAATATTCCCCCTTTTAAAATTCACTCCATCGTCCATAGCCCTAGGAGGATAATATCTTCTTTTTGTGCTTTTTTTAAAGAGCTGACTACTGGGAAGAAACCCAGGACTTTTTTTTAAGCCTTTTGTAAGAAACTTGAGATCCTTGTCCCATGGTGAAGAACATGGGACTGGGGATGGGGACCAGAGTAGGGATTCCAAAGGGAGGGGATTCTCTTGCCCAGATTGCAGGGTCATAGATCTAGTAAGGAAGAATGTATCTCCTCTAGAGATTAGAAAAATCCGTTAGCCCTGAATTTCTCATTAACTAGGATATGTTTGTGTTCTGAGCTGGGTAATCAACATGGACACACATACATCTGTCTGCTTTGGTGAACTTTTACAAGAAAGAAAATTAGTGTTCTACTAGTCTGTAAGTCTGGGCTTCTGCTTTTGGACTGGGTATGAAATCAAGGTTTAGTATGTGCCTTGTAGAAGTCTGAACCCCCCAGTGGCTACTATCAACTGCTGCATGACTTCAGAAAGTAGATATGGCAAGGGTGAGAAGCAAACACTAAGATAGCATCTTGACATTGTACAGCAATAGATGTCATTGCTAGGTTTTCCAGAACTTTTTTTTTAGTAGGAAAGATAGGCATTTCACAGGTAGAAGAAAATGTCAATAAACACATTGAGTCAGGTTACTGAACTTTTCAGAAATATGAAAATAGGCTGTTCATACAAAGGTACAAGTTTGTTTGTGAATAACTTTCATTTTTATAGCCATCATACATTTCCATATTGTCAATTTGGCTTTGTTATTTCCAAAAAATGAAGTTGGCTTATTTTTTAAAAATTTTCAAAGGACAGCCCCATTTTCATGTCATAATCCATTTTATAAAAACTTTTAAAAGGATTATAGATTCACAGGAAATTGCAAAAATACTAGACATTCTTTAGCAAAGTTTGGAGCTAGAGCTGGCTCAAAGTGGTCAGGTTATAATGAAATCTGGGCAATTTCCCCCAATGGTAACCTAAGCTATGTTACATAAGACTATAGCAAAACCAGAAAACTGACAGTGACACCATTCTTGTACTGTGTTCAGATCTTACCGTTTTTACCTGCGCTCACTCATGTGTGTGGCTACGCGTGTCTATAGTTTTATGCACTTTTGTCATGTATAGATTCATAGCCACCACTACAAGATAGAGAACTAGTTGATCATGACATATCTCTCATGTTACCTTTTATAGTCACATGTACTTCCCTCTGCCCATCTCTAATCTGTATTCAATCTCTATAATCTTGTCACTTTGAGATTTTGTAAATAGAATCATATAACCTTTTGAAATTGCTTTTTTTTCACTCACAATTGCCTTGAGGTCTATTCAAGCGGTAGTTTTTCCTTTTTATTGCTGAACAGGATTTCATGGTATGGGTATTCCAGTTTGTGTAACTATCCATTGAAGGATATCTCGGTTTCCCCCAAGCCCCAGTTTTTGGCTATTGCAAATCAAGCTGCTCTAAACATTTGTAAATAGATCTTGGTGTAGAGATAAGTTTTCATTTCTTTGAGATAAATACCCAGGTGTGTGATTGCTGAATCATATGGTTGGTGTATGTTTAATTTTTTAAGAAACTACCAAACTAGAGTAGATGCACAGTTTTACATTCTCGCCAGGGGCGTATACAGGATTCTCTTTCTCTGCATCCTTGCCAACATTCGGTACTATCACTGTTTTCATTTTGGATGTTTTAATAGGTGCATGGTCATCCTCACTTTTAATTTTTATTTTAGGTTTAGGGGTACATGTGAAGGTTTGTTACAGAGGTCAACATGTGTCACAGGGGTTAGTTGTACATAGTATTTCATCAGCCAGGTATTAAGCCCAGTACCCATCTTTTCTGCCCCTCTTCTTCCCCGCTCAAGTGGACCCCAGTGTCTGTTATTTCTTCTTTGTGTTCATATCATGTACCTCCCACTTATAAGTGAGAAAACGCAGTATTTGGTTTTCTGTTCTTGTGTTAGTTTGCTAAGAACAATAGCCTCCAGCTCTATCCATATTCCCACAAAAGACATGGTCTTATTCTCAATGGCTGCATACTATTCCATGGTGTATATGTACCACATTTTCTTGATTCAATTTGTCGGTGATGGACATTTAGGTTGATTCCATGTCTTTGCTATTGTAAAAAGTGCTGCAATGAACATTCGTGTGCCTGTGTCTTCATGGTAGAATGATTTATATTCATCCCCAATTACAAATACCATAAAATATCATTTTTTTTTTTTTTTTTGCCATCAAAAACAGCTGCTCCAAGAGAAAAGATAGGTTAGCTCTGTGGACCATACATACAAGAACAGTTGCATGGTTCATGTCCTGATTTGCATGTGATTCAATAACTTAGCTAAATCCTGTGAAGTTAAATGTCCAAGAATGATACAGATATTATGCAGCAAATTTTGACTGGGATAATTAAGTTTCTTAGTAAATACATTTTTCTCTGGCAAAGTCAAAAAACTTGCCAATTACTACACTAATTGTGTTGAGTTCAGAGATGATTATACTGAAAAATCACCCTGGGGGTTATATAGAAATTTAACATACTATCTTCTGACTTTTGTGTTTGCTTCTTTGGTTAGTATTTGAACATTCCAATCTACCTTTTCTCAGTGTGTTTGAGAACACTAAAGTATAGAAGGGAGGGTTCTGTTCACTTCCCTATGGAGAGCTAATTATGTAGATTACACTCCCTGGATTCCAATTATTACAGATGACATCATTCTTTCACTTCCTGGGTCAAGGTAGAGTGGGGTTCATTTGCCTAGATGCCAACATCTGTCCTCCTCCCTAATGGAATTCAAGGGGTCAGCTCCCCTTGTTGTGTAGCATTAGAAGTAAGAGGCATTCTTTTTCCTGATTCTGTTTTGCTGTCACATCAGATCCCTGAGAACATGAGAGGCTTTGACTTCTATACTGAAAAATTCCCCTCAAATATATGATGTCCAACTGAAATCCCTGGAGCCATATTTTAGCTTTTATGCATTTCAATTATGAGGAAGAGTCAGCTGAATAGTATGAATACAACATAAATAAATTTATGAAGAGAAAGAGCCTGTTGAGAAGAGGAAAGAAATACAGATCTCAATCACTTTAAACTATCACCTATAAAAGTGTTTAAAAAAAAAACTGTAAATCATAAATGCCTCCATTTATAATCGCTCATTTGCAAGGAGGAAGAAAAAAATCAGAGAGGAATGTCTAGGGTAGAAAATCAGTGGAAAGAAACTCTCCCGTATGTTCTCCCTAATGTGTCACATGTGCAATGTTAGCTATTTAAAAGGCCCTGTCTTTTGAGGAAGAACATACAGAAACATTGCTTTTTCCAGAAACCATATTGGTGAAAGTGTTTTGATGGAAACCAACCTTGGGAAATGTTTTCTTCTGCCTTTGTCAGCCTAATGGGAGTGGTGAAGTTGTTAAAAAAAAAAAAAAAAAAATCAAAACTTGATGTTGCCTCCTGGTAAGTTTAAACAGTTGTCTTTTTAGGCACAGGTCAGGAAGTTATTTCAGATTCAGAGTGGTGTGTGGCATGTTCTTTCTACTCAACTTTTATCAAAGAACACAGTTCAGAGGGCATCAGAATTACAATTAAAACAGTCTCAGAGGAAGACAAAACAAGGCTAGCTTCAATAAGTAAAAACAATGGAAAAGGAATCCCAATGACTGATGTTTATCTTGCTTCTAAGATTCCTTATGAAATAGTGGGAGAAATCTTAGGACTCTTTTTTTCTTCTCTTCTCCCAGGCAGTTATCAAGACTTCATTTTGTATTGTCCCAGAATCTCTTCCCTCTCTTATTGACACATCATCTGCTAGTATTTCACAATTTTTTCTAGATTCATACAGAATAGGTTTGGTCTTGAGCCCTATTTTGCCTTTGCTATCATTTTTCTCATTCTGGGGCCTCTACTATTTAAAGCCTTATATTATATGCTGATAACTTCTGATCATTTGAATAACTTAATATAGCCAGAGTCCCTAAATTTCATTCATCATGTCTTGAGAGAAAACCAATACTCCTATCTCTACTTCCAGAGCAGGGATTATCCCCAAATCATGTGACTTCCTAATAACCACTAAAATGGAAGATTTTAAACACTTAGTTGCTAAATATTCTTAGTCACTAGACTTGTCCTCTAATAAACTTAGACTGGTACATGAAGAATCTGCCCCTCAATCTGACAGATGGTCAGATGCAAAGGCCTTAGTCAAGACTGTAAGCACTGAATTGCACTTGTTATCTATACTCTCTATCACCTTTTCTAGGTTTGTGCTGAAATGTTTAAAAAACTGTTTAAGAGTATTTTACTCTTAAAAAATACTCGTGGATTTATTTGTCTCAAAAAATAACAATAATAGTGTCTCACTCTGTCACCCAAGCTGGAGTGTAGTGGCACAATCTTGGCTCACTGCCTCTCTGGCCTCAGCCTCCTGATTGACTGGGACTACAGGCACGGGCCACCATGTTTTCATATTTTATTTTTAGCAGAGATGGGCTTTCACCATGTTGGCCGGGCTGGTCTCAAACTCCTGACCTCAAGTGATCACCCACCTCAGCCTCCCAAAGTATGAAGGAGTGGATTTAGATACTCAGAAAAGTTGAAAGGAAATGCTACTTTCTCCATTGTGTCCAGATCAATCCTTCCTTATTCTTTCTCCACCTGTTGGCCACTACTTGGCTATTCGATTTTGCACCAGTCTATTTTCTTGTTTCAGCCTAGACCCAATGGACCATCCCTTCAATGTCTTTCCTGTAAACCTGCACAGCCACTTACAACTCTGGTCAAGTCAACCACCTGCCATCTCTGACTTACATACCTGAACTATCGAACCCTGTTGGTGCAAATTCACACAGTCGAAGGCACCAGAATGTACCTTCTGAACTCTGGCTGTACATTAACTGAGGAGCTTTGAGGAAAAAAAGTAGATATCTAGATGTATCTATATCTCTATAGATATCTGTATCTCTTCCCAGAACAATTAAATCAGCATCTTTCAGGGGAGAAACTAGGAATGTGTATTCTTTCAAAGTTCCTAAGTGACTCTACTGTGAAGGAGGGATTGAGAATCTGAAATTACACATCTGTGGTTTCCAGTCTCAGCTGGGTCCTTATTTTCATTTCCTTCTCTTCTGTTCTATTCTTTTAGCTGTTGACCCTTGACTTTCACCTTTCACTTCCTTTAAATAATTGCCATTGGGAAGAAATTCCAGCTTCTCCTTGCTTTCATCCAGACCCTGCCGGCATACATCTGTTTCATCCCTAATCTTTACCTTTCAAATCAAAGCAACAGAAAAATAGTTTTCCATTTTAATCTCCCATCTTTACACCCATCTCCCACGTTTTCACTCTATTTCCTCCATCTTCTATATCTATCCTTGAAATTCTTTCCTTTAACATTTAAATATTGCTTTGTGCAGTGGCTCACACCTGTAATTGCAGCACTTTAAAAGGCCAAGGTGAGAGAATCACTTGAGTCCAGATGTTCTAGGCCAGCCTGGGCAACATAGCCAGACCACACCTCTAGCTGGGCCTGGTGGCACATGTCTGTAGTCCAAGCTACTTGCGAAGCTGAAATGGAAGGACTTCTGGAGTCCGAGACTGCAGGGAGCTATGATCACATCACTGCACTCCAGCCTGTATGATAGAGTGAGATCCTGTTTCTAATTAAAAGAAAACATTTAAACCTGTTCAAATTGTTACCACCTTTAAAATACTGTCTCACCTATGCCTTGGCCTCTTCCTTTACCAAATTTATTAAACAGCAATCTAAGCTTTCTCCATTTTATCACATTATACTTATTTTTCAAACTACTGAAAATCTAGTTTCCACCCATCCGTGTGATTAAATATTCTTACTGTGCCAATGATTATTTGTTATTAAATCCAAAGGATGTTTTCTAGGCTTATGTTTTTTGAACTCTTGATAGCATTCGATTCTGCTCATTCATCAGGGTTTTCTGATTTTCTCTTTTGCATTGGTTTCTTGACACATTTTCCTTTGTGGCTCCTTCTGCCCTGGTCCTTGGTTCTCTCCTTTTTTTTTTCTCAACACATTTTCCCTTTGTAGGTTCTATGTAAATCGCATGTCTCCAATTACTACTTACATGTGGATGACTCCCAAGTCACATGTGCATCTCAGAATTCTCCCCTGAGCTCCTGAAAAGCTCCATTTGGTCAAGAGCACGGTAGCTAAGAATTTGACCCCTCCAAAGTCTACTTTTTCTCTATTTCCTAACTAAGCAAATGGCTGGCCCCTATCTAGCTGGAGAACCCAAAAACAGAGTCATGTGATTCCACCTCTTGATGTCCTCAGAATCTAATCCCTATGTTGTATTTCCACTGCCATAAATTAGGCTCCCCACATTTCTTGTCTAGCTTACAGGTAGAGGAGCATAGTGAACTTCTGACTTCAGCCTGGCCCGTGTCTAATGTTGTCTATACGCTCCATCTCTTTTTTCTCTGTCCTTGGACTTGAAGGTATTCATTTGGGTCTTACAAGGTAGAAATCAAAGGGAGTAAAAAACCAAAAGGATACATCAAGAGGGAGTTTGAAGTGAAGATCCATGAGCAGAAGAAATGGAAACAAAAGGTTTGTCACATCGGAAGAACAGGAAAAGATCAGTGTAACAGAGATTGTAACACTGAAGAACAGGTAAAGGAGTGAATGAGACAGATGGGAGAGGAAGAAAATGAAGTGCTGTTTCACTTTTCAGATAAATTTGATCCGTCCTTTTGCTAAAGCATCCCTAGATAGAGTTTTTAAAACATGCCAACATAAACCTGCAAAGGAAGTAGATAATGAAGTCTGTGGAGAGAGGTCTTGGTATTAAGTAGGTCAGTGTTTATGGTATGGAAACCAGGACCAGTGGGAGGAAACTGGATCCTTTCACACTACACTATGTCAAGTACAGATTAAATAGAAAAAAATCCACATTGTTTTCCAAAATACAGTTTTATATTCCTCCTGTGAATATGTTTATGGAGAGACAATCCTTAAACTTCTGGAGAGCTTTTGCCTTTCAGAAAAATTTAGGTAGGTGAAAGAGTAATTGGAGTCTTCAATCTTTAAGCCTGTGAGTAAAGTTGTAAAAACTCATGACAGTTTCTTTAGTACAAAATTGAAAATTCAATCATATCTGCAAGATCCATCACAACTGGGGTTGCCTTACCTTTCCAGGTTCATCTCTTGCTCTGTCCCTTTGCTGTCTCAAGTCCAGCAAGATGGAAGTACTTTTAATTCACTAAGAATTACCATGTTTTCTCATTCATCTTTATGCTTTTGTCACTCTCTTGACTTGAAATCATAGCCTCTGTGCAAGCCCCTCTACCAGGAAAGTGTAAGTGCTGACTGAATGCTTTTGAAATAAAAGACAAAGATTTTAGTAGAAAAGCTACGCACAGAAAGGTGCCCTTTGTATGGTGATTTTTAAAAATCAGTGAAGGGATTTTGTTTTAACCAAAATAAAATAATGAGAGACTATTATTTGCAGGCATTAGGCTACTGGAAAAGCCCAGGGCTGTGATGGTACAGATGAGGGTAAAAATAAGATAGTATAAAAAGAAAACTACAGACCCAGACACGACCTTGATGGTGTACTACTCGTCTGGGTCTGCAGTTTTTTCTTTATACTATCTTAAGTGTACCCTCTTTCATTCTCAGCCCAGTTCAAGAGGCCAGGTTCCATCACAAGTTAATGTCTATCAGGTTCATCATCTGAACAGAAATTCTACCTCATGCTTAATCTTAAGTCTCTCATATTCTCTAAAGACTGCAGGTACACATGGAATACTCCACTGCAAAATCCCATTTACTGAGGTATAGTCATACATAAAGAGATGTGGAATTTCTGGGTCATAGGTTTTGTAAATAATGCCAAATAGTCTTAAACACTGAACTAGTTCACATTGCTACCTGCAGCTTAGGAGAGTTTCGCTTAACATCCTTATCTGCATTTTTATTTCTACCTGAATAACTATCTTTGGTGTTTTCATTAATGCTTGTTTACCAATAATGAATTGCCTCATTTTTGTTCGACTGCAAGTGTTTTTATTTCATTTTCTTTCTTTTTAAAAGAATTGTCTCTGTAATCCCAGCACTTTGGGAGGACAAGGCAGGTGGATCATCTGAGGTCAGGAGTTCAAGACCAGCCTGACCAATATGGTGAAACCCCATCTCTACTAAAAATACAAAAATTAGCTGGGCATGGTGGCATACACCTGTCATCCCAGCTACTCAGGAGACGGTTGCAGTGAGCTGAGATCACACCCTTGCACTCCAGGCAACAGAGCAAGACTCTGTCTCAAGGCAAACTTACATACAGTTTACATACACTCCGCTCAGGAGTGCTACCCTCCTGGCTCTGGGCCCATGACATTTGGGGGTGATTATACTGAAACTATACCTGGCATCTGGTTCTTACTTCAGGGCCATAAAACTAAGATTGCCCACACTTTCCCCTTACATAAGACATCTAGATGGACTAATGACTACCACACCCTATCAACCAGTCACAGGAGCACTGTCATGCATTCGGTATTTTTAACTGAAGGGGATGCTATCACTCGCCATTGCTGAAAGCCTAGTCCCTGCTGAATCCACTGTAGATGAACTCGGATTTGATTCCTGCCAAATCAATTGTAGAAGCTGAGCTTATATTGAATATTCTAGGCTGGTATAGTAACCATACGGTGTTAATTAATTAATTCATGCTTGAAGGACACATCAATAGACACACACGTATGCTCACTTTCAAGAACTATTTCTGATTAGATCCACAGCAACCCCCGCCTCCATCTCTGACTTTACCATCAACCTAGGCAAATGTACCCTTGCCAAACCTCAAAAACAAGAGACTAAAATGCAACCCAGTCAGAGTCCAGAAATCATATTTTAACCATGAATACAACAACTACCCCTCAATTGATGTAATTTTTCTAAAAATCTTAAGACCCTCCCACTAAATTAATACTCCATTTTGTATAACTCAATTTCCACTCTAATACTAATATAATACCTTGAGCATATCCCTCTGAAAGCACTGCCCCAAATACCATATCCTAAATAAATTACACTCTAATTATAAGTAATCCGCTCTGCCAATTCAACTTTAAAGACCCTGAATTTCCAAAACTGTAAACGACTATTTATATGTATTTCTTTCTGTCTTATACTTTAATTTTATACTTAAGATGGGTCTGCACCACCCCATAAACAGATAGGTTTGGCCCTGGCCATTTTATTAGCTCTTAGTAAGATTATACATGCAAGCATCCCTGCCCCAGTGAAAATGCCATCAGAGCAGGTATCAAGTATGAATACAGCTCAAAACACTTTGCTTAACCACACCCCCACAGGAAACAGCAATGATAAATCTTTATTGATAAACGAAAGTTTAGGCTATACTAATAGTTAGGGTTGGTCAATTTCGTGCCAGCCACCGCACGATTAACCTGAGTTAATGGAACTCAGCGTAAAGTATTTAAGGTCTGCCCTCAGTAAAGCTAAAAACCCCATCTAAGTTGTAAAAAACTCCAGTTGAAATAAAATATACTACAAAAATGGCTTTAAGACCCTGAAAACACAATAGCTAAAACCGAAACTGGGGTTAGATATCCCACTATGCTTAGCCCTCAACTCTAAGAGTTACATGAACAAAACCATTTGCCTGAGTACTTAAGCAACAGCTTAAAACTCAGTTTAAAACTCAAAGGACTTGGCAGTGCTTTATATCCCTCTAGAGGAGCCTGTTCTGTAATTGATGAACCCCAATACACCTCACCACCTCTTGCCCCCAGCCTGTATACCACCATCTTCAGCAAACCCCAAAAAGTTTATTAAGCACAAGTACATACATAAAAACGTTAGGTCAAGGTGTAGCCCATGAGATGGCAAGAAATGGGATACATTTTCTATGTCCAGAAAATCTCACAAAAATGTTTATGAAATCTAAGGGCTCAGGAGGATTTAGCAATAAACCAAGAGCAGAGTGCTTGGTTGAATAAGGCTATAAAGCATGCACACACCGCCCATCACCCTCCTCAAATATTCCTCTAGAAATCACTATTACTAATAATTTTCTATGCATGTGTAAAGGAGATAAGTCATAACATGTTAAGTGTACTAGAAAGTGGGCTTGGACAAACCGAAGTGTAGCTTAACTCAAGGCATCCGGCTTACACCTGGAGGATTTCATCATGACCTGATCACTTTGAGCCAACTCTAGCCCCAAACCTCGCTAAAAAAAATTTTTATCAAACTATCTTGAACCATTTACCTTAGACAAAAGTATAGGTGATAGAAATTTTTACCCTTGCGCGATAGACATAGTACCATAAGGGAAAGATGAAAGAATTGTATCAAACATTAAAAAGCAAAGCCAAACCTTTATACCTTCAGCATAATGTATTAACTAGAAATAACTTTACAGAGAGAACTGTAGCCCAGTGTCCCAAAACCAGATGAGCTACCCAAGAACAGCCGAAAGAGCAGACTCACTGTGTGGCAAAATAGTAAGACGATTCATGAGTAGCGGTAATAGCTGTTTGTACGACATGGAATCTTAGTTTAACTTTAAATTTACCCACAGAATTACTTAATCTTCCTGTAAGTTTAACTGTTAGTCTAAAGAGGGACAGCTCTTTAGATGCTAGGAAACAACCTTCCTACAGAGAGTAAAAAATACCACCATAATTGGCCCAAAAGCAGTTACCAATTAAGAAAGTGTTTAAGCTCAACATCTAACTATCTTAAATTCTAATCACTCTACTGAACTCCTAACATCACATTGGTCTAATCTGTTACTTAATAGAAGCAATAAGGTTAACATAAGTAATATGAAGATATTCTCCATTGCATAAGCTTACATCAGACTGGAATAATCCACTGACAGTTAACAGCATAACATTAATAAACAGTATAATAAGCGCCCTATTATTTACATTGTTAACCAACACAGGTATGCTCTAAGGAAAGATTACAAAAGGTAAAAGGAACTTGGCAAATCTTATCCCACCTATTTACCAAAAACATCACCTCTAGCATTGCCAGTATTAGAGGCACTGCTTGTCCAGTGACATATGTTCAATGATCGCAGTATCCTGACTGTGCAAAGGTAGCAGAATCACTTGTTCCCTAAATAGGGACTTATATGAATGGCCACATGAGGGTTCAGCTGTCTCTTCCTTTTAATCAGTGAAATTGACCTATCCATGAAGAGGCAGATATAAACAAATCAGACGAGAAGACCCTGTGGAGCTTTAATTCATTAATACAAATAAAACTCAAGCCTACAGGCCCTAGCCTACTCCCCCTGCATTAAAAATTTTGGTTGGGGTGACCTCGGGGCATAATCCAACCTCTGAACGACCTAAACTAAGACCATACTACTCTAAGTGAATTAATACACATTGACCCAATAATTTAATCAATGGAATAGGTTACCCTAGGGATAACAGTGCAATCCTATCCTAGAGTCCATAGCAACTTGACTACCTCGCTGTTGAATCAGGACATCCTAATGGTATAGCCACTATTAAGGGTTTGTTGCTCAACAATTAAAGTCATATGTGATCTGAGTTCAGACCAGAGTAATCCAGGTCTGTTTCTATCTATTTAACATTTCTCCTAGTACGACACAACAAGAGAAATAGGGCTCACTTAATAAAGCACTCTCGCTGCATAGATGATCCTATCTCAATCTAACAAATCATGACACACCCTACCCAAGAACAGGGCTTGTTAAGATGGCAGAGCCCAGCAATTGCATAAAACTTTATAATCAGAGATCCAACTCCTTCTTTTTTTTTTTTTGAGACGGAGTCTCGCTCCGTCGCCCAGGCTGGAGTGCAGTGGTGCGATCTCGGCTCACTGCAAGCTCCGCCTCCCGGGTTTCCGCCATTCTCCTGCCTCAGCCTCCCGAATAGCTGGGACTACAGGTGCCCGCCACCACGCCCGGCTAATTTTTTCTATTTTTAGTAGAGACGGGGTTTCACCGTGTTAGCCAGGATGAGCTTGATCTCCTGATCTCGTGATCCACTCGCCTCGGCCTCCCAAAGTGCTGAGATTACAGGCGTGAGCCACCGCGCCCGGCCAATCCAACTCCTTCTTAACAATATGCCTATAATTAAACTTCTCCTACTCATTATCCCCACTCTTATCACTATAGCATTCCTTACATTCATCGAACGAAAAATCTTAGGCTATATACAACTATGCAAAGGACCTAACACTGTAGGTCTCTATGGGCTGCTTCAACCATTCATTGATGCAATAAAACATTTCACCAAAGAACCCTTACGGCCCTCAACATTTACTATTGCCCTCTATATTATTGCTCTAATCCTAGCCCTCTCTATTGCTCTCCTCTTAGGAACTCCCCTCCCTATACCAGATCCTCTAATTAATTTCAATATAGGCCTCCTATCTATACTAACCACATCAAGCCTGGCTGTCTATACTACAATCAGGATGAGCATCTAATTCAAAATATCCACTAATCAACACATTGTGAGCTGTGGCCCAGACAAATTCATACGAGCTCACCCTAGTCATTATCCTGCTATCAGTTCTACTGATAAACGGCTCATTTAACTTATATGCACTTATCACAATGCAAGAATTCCTCTGACTGGTCTTGCCATCATGGCCTCTAGCCATAGTATGATTTATCTCCACGCTAGCAGAAACTAACTCAGCTCTTTTTGATCTAACAGAGGAGGAGTCACAGTTAGTCTCAGGCTCATTTGTCCTCTTCTTTATAGCAGAATACATGAATGTTATGGTAATAAATGCCCTAACTACTACTATCTTCATAGGAGCACTACACAGTATATATTCACCAGAACTCTATACCACAAATTTCATTACCAAGACCCTTCTTTGAACCACCCTATTTTTATGAATTTGAACAGCATACCCTTGATTCCATTACAACCAGCTCCTATATCGTCTATAAAAAAATTTCTTACCACTTGAACTAGCATTCTGCATGTGATATTTCCAGCATGCCATCCCAAACATAGGAAATATGTCTGACAAAAGAATTAATTTGATAGAGTAAACAATAGAGGTTAAAATCCTCTTATTTCTAGAACTATAAGAATCGAACCTACCCCCAAGAATCCAAAATCCTCTGTGCTACCTATTACACCATGTACTAGAGTAAGGTCAGCTAAATAAGCTATCAGGCCCATACCCCAAAAATATTGATTATATCCTTCACATAGTAATTAATCCCTTAGCTCAACTTGTTATTTCTCTATTTTCACAGGAACTCTTATTGCAATGCTAGGCTCACACTAATTTCTCATCTGACCAGGCCTAGAAATAAACATGCTAGCCCTTACCCCAATCTTAATTTAAAAAAAAAAAAAATCCCCACTCTACAGAAGTAGCCACCAAATATTTCCTTACACAAGCAACCATACCTATAATTCTCATGATAGGTATCCTTTCCAATAACCATCCTCTGGATGATGAACAATAAACACTATTAATCAATTTTCATCTTTAATAATAATATTGGCCCTAATAATTTAACTAGGAATAGCCCCCTTTCACTTGAGTCCCAGAGGTAACCCAAGGAACCTCTCTAATTTCTGGCATACTTCTCTTCATATGACAAAAACTAGCCCATATCTCGATTGTGTTTCAAAATTTCCCATTGACAAACACGAACATCCTCCTGTCTATCACAATCCTATCCATTATAGTAGGTGGTTGAGGAGGACTTAACCAAACACAACTGTGTAAAATCTTAGCCTACTCTTCAGTCACTCACATAGGTTGAATAATAGCAGTACTAATCTATAACCCATACATTACCATTCTAAACCTGATTTTTTAATAATTCTTAACTTGCTTTAATATAATTGGTTTCAATTAGTATCAGTATTATTGTGTACAGTAAATCCTTAACATTGTTGATAGTTTTTAAGAAACTGATTTTAAGCAAAATGACAAAACCCATTTTACCCTAGGCTAATTGATATCAGCAGGAGTTAAGTTCCTACGGCATATTTCTGGTCACAAAAACATCACCAAACTTCTGAATAAAGACCAAAAACTTCTAATATTTAACACTGAAATAAATATGAGCTATATATACATTTAAGAAAAATCAGTAAAAATCACTTCTCAGCCTTTTAGCTAAGACCAAATGACGAAAGATCAATAAAACAAAATAATTATTTAGCAGCTTATTTCAGTTACAATTCGAGGCAAGATTTGCATGATGACACAGAGCCAAACCATATCAAGATCCTTGAATAACGTCCTTTCATTCAAGGTCATTTCCTTATAAGGTTGATGAGGAAAAAACCTGGCTAGGGCCATTACATGTATAGGGTCTGCATGATCTCACCATGTCTATGTGGGTTTTCTCTAGGTACTCTGGTTTCTACCTACATCCCAAAGATGTACATGTTCGGTGAACTGGCTGTCTATACAGTCCCACTGTGAGAGTGAGTGAGTGGCTGAGAATGTGGGTATGTGTAAGTGTGCCTCAGAATAGAATTTGTCCTGTCCTGGGTCATTTCCCTCTTTGTCCCCTGAGCTGCCCAGAGAAGCTCCAACTGCCCATCACCCTAAACCTGGTTATGTACCTTATTTTAACAACCGCATTTCTAGCACTCAACCTGGATATAAGCACAACCCTGTCACTATCTCATGACTGAAACAAATTAACATGGTTGACACCTGTAATTCCATTAATTCTATCCCTAGGAGGTTTACCTCTATTAACAGGGTTCCTGCCTAAATGATTCATCACCCAAGAATTTACAAAAAACAATAGCCTTATTACCGCAACTATTATACCTATCATAACCCTTCTCAACCTGTACTTTTACATATGCCTAATTTATTCCATCTCAGTGACACTATTCCCCACATCTAGTAATATGAAAATGACAATTGAAAAGCACAAAACCCATACTATTCTTCCCCCCACTTATTATCTCTTCTACCCTCCTCCTACCCATATCTCCATTAATACTAACTGTAACTTGGTCTTATGTAACCTAAATTTCTAAGGGCCTTCAAAGCCCTCAGTAAGTAAATTACACTTAATTTCTATAACAGACCTAAGTACTGCAAGACTCTATTCTGCATCGATTCAAAGCAAGTCAACTACTTTAAGCTAACCCTTTGCTAGATTGGTGGAAGTTAAACCCACAAAAATTTAGGTAACAGCTAAACACCCTAATTAACTGGCTGTCCAAGGGAATGGTTTCTAACTCTCCTGCTTCAGAGCACTGAAGAGAACAGCACCCCAGTTTTGAAGCTGCTGCAAACAGAGGCAAGCAGCATATTAGAGCTGCAGTTTCACAGGGAGATGCCAAGAGGAAGATATCAGAAAAGATCTGAGATGATTGGTGAAGGCCTTTCCCTGCATAAAGCCAGTACACAAAGACTAAGAGAGGTGGTTGTTTTTTCAAATGCCCAAACTTCAACCTTATACACTTCTCACAAGGTATAAAAAGAAACTGGGAATCATGGTCCAAATGCATAAAACAAAACAATAAATCTCTAGAAATCAGCATTAAGAAATGTAGATCTATGAGCTGTCTAACAAAGAATTTAAAGTAACTATCATTAAGATGTTCAATGAATTGAAAGAGTGCATAGACAGATAACTATATGAAACTGGTACATCAACAAAAAGAATATCAAGAAAGACAAACTATTAAAAAACAAATTGAGCAAAAAACTAAATTGAAAAATTTATTACAGGGATTCAAGAACAGATGAGCAGGCAGAAGCAAAATCAGCAAATTTTGAGACAAATGATTTGAAATCATGAAGTTGTGAGAGCAAGAAATGAAAAATTGAGAGAAAGTGAAGAAGCCTAAAAGACTTATTGGACACTATCAAGTGGACCAGTATATTTATTGTAATAGTCCCATATAGAGAAGGGATAGAAAGCTTATTTTTAAAAATGGCTGAAAACTACCCAAATCTGAGGGAAGAAATGAACGCAGAGAATCAAGAAGCCCTACACTTAGACACATAGTCATCAAATTCTTGAAAGCAGGAAAAAATACCAGATTTTTCACAGGACAGAAAAGCATAGGATGATATAGTCAAAATATTAAAAGAAAAAACTGTCAATGGGGAATACTGCATCCAACCAAATTATCTTCAAAAGAGAAAGACAAATTAAGACTTCCAGATAAACAAAACTGGAGAAAGTTCATTACTATTGAGCTTGCCCTACAAGAAATGTAAAGGAAGTCCTTCAAGTTGCAATAAAAGGATGGTAGGCAGCAATGGAAAACTGTACAAAAATATAAGGTTCTCTAGTAAAGGCAAATGCATGAACAAAATTAGTAACCTATACTAGAATAATTTTGGTGTATTAAAGTGACAAAAACATAACTAGAAATTTGTGTTAATATACAATATATAAAAATGTAATTAGTGATATAAATTGAAGGGGTGAAGTTATAACAGTGTAGAGTTTATGTGATTGAAGTCATAGAATTCAATTTTAAACTGATAATTACTTTAATAGGTTTGATGTAATTGCAATAATCATGAAGAAAATATCTATGGAATATGCACAAAAGAACATAAGAGAGGAATTAAAGCATGTCATTATAAGGAAATCAATGAAATACAAAGGAAGGCAGTAAGAGAAGAAAGTAGGGACACAAAATGCTATAAGAAATGGGGAAAACAATTAACAAAAGGGCAATAGTCCTTTTCTCTTAGTCATTATTTTAAATGTAAATCGGTTAAATTCCTCAGTTAAATATAGATTGGCTAAATGAATTTAAAAAGAGGATCCAAGCATATGCTATCTTTAAGAGACTCACTTTATACCTAAGAACACACATAGACCGAAAGTAAAGAATAAAAAACATATTTCATGCAAATGGTAATCAAAGCAGTACCAGAGTGATATAAGAAATTAGACTATCAGAATGTGTCACAAGAAAGATATCATATAATAATAAGTAAATTCACCAAGAAGATACACCAATTATAAATATTTGTGCTTTGAATTGCAGAGAGAAATATATAGCAATACCAAAATAGTAGAGACCTGAATATCCTACACTCAATAATGAATACAACAACCAGACAGAGGATCAACAAGGAAATAGAGCCCTTGAATAACTACATAGACAAACAGTACCTACTAGACATGTACAGAATATTCCACCCAATAGAATGAACCCTCTTTTCAAGTATATTTGAAACATTTTCCAAGATAGATCATGTTAGACCACAATACCAAACTTAACAAATCAAATCCAAAAAAAATTGAAATCATACAAAGTATATTTTCTAATTACTGTAGAATGAAACTAGAAATCAATAGAACAAATGAAACCAGAATATCCAGAAATATGTGGAAATTACAAAACATACTCTCAAACCGATGAGTCAAATCAAAAAAAGGAATTAGAAATTTCACAAATGAAAATAAAAACAATATATCGAAACTAGTGGAATGCAACAAAAGCAGTTTCAGAAGGAAGTTTATAGTTGTAAATGTATACATCAAAAAAGATTTCAAATCAACAACCAATCTGAGTTTTTAAAGAAGAATCAGAGTTTGACAAAGCTTTAAATTAAGAAAAAAGGAGATCACTCTAAAATCAGCAATGAAAGGAGAAACTATAACTGATAGGACAGAAGTGTAAAAAATAACTACTGTAACAGTTGTACACCAACAAAACAGATAACCTAAAAAACATGGATAAATTCCAGGAATCACATAGCCTATGTGACCAAATCTTGAAGAACCTAAGTAATTTTAAAAGTCCCCTATTAATAAGAAACCCATATACTAAAGCCTTTATGCCTGAATTCTACCAAATCTTAAAAGGACAAATATTCTTTTTAGACTCTTCCAAAACATTAAAGAAGAGGGTCAAAGATGCCAAAAGAAAACAGCAGTCCAATATTTCTTTTTTTTCTAGTAAATGAAATTACCTTTTTATTAAATGTCCCTTTTTTTTATTATTTTTTTTTTTATTATTATACTTTAAGTTCTAGGGGTTGATAGAGAGAAGGGGGGAGTGGAGCAAGATGGCCAAATAGGAACAGTTCCAGTCTCCAGCTCCCAGCGCGAGCAACACAGAAGACAGGTGATTTCTGCATTTTCAACTGAGGTACTGGGTTCATCTCACTAGGGAGTGCTGGACAATCGGTGCTGGTCAGCTGCTGCAGCCTGACCAGTGAAAGCTGAAGCAGGGCGAGGCATCACCTCACCTGAGAAGCACAAGGGGGAAGGGAATCCCTTTTCCTAGCCAGGGGAACTGAGACACACAACACCTGGAAAATCAGGTAACTCCCACCCCAATACTGCCCTTTACCAAGGGTCTTAGCAAACAGGCACACCAGGAGATTATATCCCACACCTGGCCAAGAGGGTCCCATGTCCACGGAGCCTCCCTCATTGCTAGCACAGCAGTCTGCGATCTAACGGCAAGGCAGCAGCCAGGCTGGGGGAGGGGCGCCCGCCATTGCTGAGGCTTAAATAGGTAAACAAAGCCACTGGGAAGCTCAAACTGGGTGGAGCTCACAGCAGCTCGAGAAGTCCTGCCTGTCTCTGTAGACTCCACCTCTGGGGACAGGGCACAGCTCAACACCAACAACAACAAAAGCAGCAGAAACCTCTGCAGATGCAAATGACTCTGTCTGACAGCTTTGAAGAGAGCAGTGGATCTCCCAACACGGAGGTTGAGATCTGAGAAGGGACAGACTGCCTGCTCAAGTGGGTCCCTGACCCCTCAGTAGCCTAACTGGGAGACATCCCCCACTAGAGGTAGACCGACACCCCACACCTCACAGGGTGGAGTACACCCCTGAGAGGAAGCTTCCAAAGCAAGAATCAGACAGGTACACTCGCTGTTCAGCAATATTCTATCTTCTGCAGCCTCTGCTGCTGATACCCAGGCAAACAGGGTCTGGAGTGGACCTCAAGCAATCTCCAATAGACCTACAGCTGAGGGTCCTGACTGTTAGAAGGAAAACTAACAAACAGGAAGGACACCCACACCAAAACCCCATCAGTACGTCACCATCATCAAAGACCAGAGGTAGATAAAACCACAAAGATGGGGAAAAAGCAGGGCAGAAAGACTGGAAATTCAAAAAATAAGAGAGCATCTCCGCCTGCAAAGGAACGCAGCTCATTGCCAGCAACGGATCACAGCTGGATGGAGAATGACTTTGACGAGATGAGAGAAGAAGGCTTCAGTACATCAAACTTCTCAGAGCTAAAGGAGGAATTACGTACCCAGCGCAAAGAAACTAAAAATCTTGAAAAAAGAGTGGAAGAATTGATAACTAGAATAATTAATGCAGAGAAGGCCATAAACGAACTGACAGAGATGAAAACCATGACACGAGAAATACGTGACAAATGCACAAGCTTCAGTAACTGACTCAATCAACTGAAAGAAAGAGTATCAGCGATTGAGAATGAAATGAAGCAAGAAAAGAAATCTAAAGAAAAAAGAAGAAAAAGAAATGAACAAAGCCTGCAAGAAGTATGGGATTATGTAAAAAGACCAAATCTATGTCTGATAGTGCCCAAAGTGAGGGGAAATGGAACCAAGTTGAAAACACTCTTCAGGATATCATCTAGGAGAACTTCCCCAACCTAGGCAGGCCAATATTCAACCAGGAAATACAGAGAATGCCACAAAGTTACTCCTCGAGAAGATCAACTCCAAGACATAATTGCCAGATTTACCAAAGCCAGAAATGAAGGAAAAATCTTAAAGGCAGCCAGAGAGAAAGGTCGGGTTACCCACAAGGAAGCTCCATTTGACTAACAGCAGATCTCTCAGCAGAACTCTACAAGCCAGAAGAGAGTAAATAATATTCAACATTTTAAAGGAAAGAATTTCAAAACCCAGAAATTCATCCAGCCAAACTAAGTTTCATAAGTGAAGGAGAAATAAAATCCTTACAGATAAGCAAATGCTTTCAGAGATTTGTCGTACCACCAGGCCTGTTTTCATAAGAGAGACCCTCTGAAGGAAGCACCAAACATGGAAGCAACTGGTACCAGCCATTGCAAAACATGCCAAAATGTAAAGACCATCGAGGCTAGGAAGAAACTGCATCAACTAATGAAGGAAAAATAACCAAGCTTAATATCATAATGGCAGGATCAAGTTCAACATAAATATATTAACTTTAAAATGTAAATGTACTAAATGTCCAATTAAGACACAGACTGGCAAACTGATAAAGAGTCAAGACCCATCAGTATGTTGCCAGCTAGGAGACCCATCTTCTACATGCAGAGACATACATAGCTCAAAAATAAAGGATGGAGGCAGATCTACCATCAAGCAAATGGAAAAACAAAAAGCAGGGGGTTGGTAATACTAGTCTCTGATAAATTTAAAAACCAACAAAGATCAAAAGAGACAAAGAAGGCCATTATATAATGGTAAAGGAATCAATTAAACAGAAGAGCTAACTATCTTAAATATATGTACACCCAATACAGGAGCACCTAGATTCATGTGCTAGAAGTCTCTCAGAGACTACAAGAGACTTAGACTCCTGTACAATAATAATGTAAGAGTTCAACACCCCTACTGTCAACATTAATATACCACAATGAGACAGAGCAACAAGGATATCCAGGAATTGGAATCCAGCTCTGCAGCAAGCAGACCTAATAGACATCATAGAACTTGCACCTAAAGCAACAGAATATACATTCATTTCTCAGCACCACATCACTTATTCCAAAACCGACCACATACACTGGAAGTAAAGCACTCAGCAATGTACAAGAACAGAAATTGAGTAACAAATTGCCTCAGTATCACTACAGTGCAATTAAATAGAAATTTTATTCGAAATCTCACCAACTGCCAAGTCAAATTGCTATGGAAACTGGAAATAAATTTGCTCTGGATGAATTACTGGTACATAAATAAATGAAGGCAGAAATAAAGATGTTTTGAAACTAATACGAGAACAAAGATACAAATATACTAGAATTCTGGGACATATTAAAGGTAGTGAGGAAATTATAGCACTAAATACAAGAGAAAGTTGAAATATCTAAAATTGAATTTCAATATCAAGCTACCAAAGAACTAGAGAAGCAAGAAAATATTCCAAAGTAAAAGTAGAAGGCAAGAATAACTAAGATCAGAGCAGAACTGAAGAGTATAGAGTATTAATAAAAACCTCCAAAATCAATGAACTGATAGAAAGTTGGTTTTTGAAAAGACAACAAAATTGACAGACTACCAAGCAAGACTAATAAAGAAGAAGAGAGAAATAGATGGTAAGAAAAATGATAAAGGGAGAATGTACCAATGAATTCTACAAAATACAAACTACCATCAGAGAATGCTATAAAATACCTCTACAAATAAACTAGAAAATTTGTAAGAAATGGATACTTCTGACACTTACACTCCTCCCCAAGACTAAACCAGGAAGAAGTTGAATCCCTGAATAGACCAATAGCAGGCTCTGAATTTGAGGCAATAATTAATAGCCTACCAAGCAAAAAGTCCAGGTCAGATGGATTCTCACAGCTGAATTCAATAGAGGTACAAGGAGGAGCTGGTACCACTCTTCAGAAACTATTCCAATCAATAGAAAAGAGGGGAATCTCCCCAACTCATTTTTATGAGGCCAGCATCACTTGATACCAAAGCCTGGCAGAGACACAACAAAAGAAGAATTTTAGGACCAATAACCTGATTCAAATATCAATGCAAAATCTCAATAGTAAATACTGGCAAACCGGACTAGCAGCATATCAAAAAGCTTATCCACCATGATCAAGTGGGCTTCATCCCCAGATGCAAGTATTGTCTAACATAATTTAAATCAATAAACGTAATCCAGCATATATAAACAGAACCAAAGACAAAAACCACATGATTATCTCAATAGATGCAGAAAAGGCCTTGAAAAATTCAACAGCCCTTCATGCTAAAAACGCTCAATAAATTCGCTGGTATTGATGGAACGCACTCAAAAATAATAAGAGCTATTTATGACAAACCCACAGCCAATATCAAACTCAATGCGGCAAAACTGGAAAATTTCTTCGGCAATAAGACAGGGATGCCTCTCTCACCACTCCTATTCAACATAGTGTACAAAGTTCTGGCTAGGGCACCAGGCAAAAGAAAGAAATCAAGGGTATTCAGTTAGGAAAAGAAGTCAAATTGTCCCTCTGTTTGTAGATGAGAGACAGTTATGATTGTATATTTAGAAACCCCATTGTCTCATTCAAAATCTCCTTCTACAAAGTCTCAGGATACAAAATCACCGTGCAAAATCACAAGCATTCTTATAACACCAGTAACAAACAGAGACCAAATCATGAATGAACTCCCATTCACAATAGTCAAAGAGAATAAAATACCTAGGAATCCAACTTTACAAGGATGTGTGGGACCTTCAAGGAGAATCACAAAACCACTGCTCAGTGAAATAAAAGAGGACAATGTAAAACAATGGAAGAACATACCATGCTCATGGATAGAAGAATTAATATTGTGAAAAATGGCCACTGCCCAAGGTAATTTATAGATTCAATGGCATCCCTATTAAGCTACCAATGAGTTTCTTTGTGAATTGGGAAAAACTGCTTTAAAGTTCATATGAACCAAAAAGAGCCTGCATTGCCAAGACAATTCTAGTAAGTCAAAAGAACAAAGTTGAGGCATCACGCTACCTGATCTCCCCAACTATACCTGCTACAGTAACAAAACAGCATGGTACTGGTACCAAAAACAGAGATATAGAGCAATGGAACAGAACAGAGTCCTCAGAAATAATACTACACATCTACAGAAAAAGCCATCTGATCTTTGACAAACCTGACAAACAAGAAATTGGGAAAGGATTCTTATTTAATAATAAATGGTGCTGGGAAAATTGGCTAGCCATCAGTAGAAAGCTGAAACTGGATCCTTTCCTTACTCCCTTATAATGAAACACCAAGATGGATTAGAGACTTAAACAGTAGGACCTAATAATTACAAAAACTCTAGAAGAAACCTAGGTAATACCATTCAGGACATAGGTATAAGTGCAAGGACTCTGCTCCAAAAACACCAAAAAGTAACAGCAACAAAAGCCAAAATTGACAAATGGAACGAATTAAACTAAAGAGCTTCTGCACAGCAAAAGAAACTACCATCGAGTGAACAGGCAAATCTACAGAATGGGAGAGAACATTTGCAATCTACTCATCTGACAAAGGGCTAATATCCAGAATCTACAGAATTCAAAACAAATTTACAAGAGAAACAAACAACCCATCAAAAGTGGGCAAAGGATATGAACAGACATTTCAAAAGAAGACATTCATACAGCCAACAGACACATGAAAAATGCTCATCAATACTGGCCATCAGAGAAATGCAAATCAAAACTACAATGATATCATCTCACACCAGTTAGAATGGCTTATCATTAAAAGTCAGGAAACAACAGGTGCTGGAGAGATGTGGAGAAATAGAATTATCTTTGCACTGTTGTTGGGATTGTAAACTGTTCAACCATTATGGAAAACAGTATGGCTATTCTCAAGTGATCCAGAACTAGATGTACCATATGACCATTATCCCATTACTGGGTATAATTCAAAGGATTATAAATCATGCTGCTAAAAGACATGCACAATGGTGATGTTTATTAAGTGCACTATTCACAATAGCAAAGACTTGGAATCAACTCAAATGTCCATCAGTGACAGACTGATTAAGAAAAATGTAAGGCACATATACACCATGGAATAACATGCAGCCATAAAAAGGATGAGTTTGTGTCCTTAGGGACATGGATGCAGCTGGAAACCATCATTCTCAGCAAACTATCACAAGAACAGAAAATCAAATCGCATGTTCTCATTCGCAGGTGGGAAACTGGAACAATGAGATTGGGTTTTGGACTTGGAAGGGGAAGTTACTTATACCAAGCCTAATGTGGGGAGGGGAGGAGTGATTGCATAGGAGTTATACCTGATGTAAATGGCGATGCAGTTGATGGTGCTGACGATGATGGTGGTATATGCCAAATCATGGTACAATATATATGTTACAAACCTGTACATTATCCAATAGTACTCCTAGAACTAAAGTATAATAAAAAGAATAAAAGAATAAAATACTTAGATTGAAACTTAAACCAAGGAAGTTAAAAGTATATGTAGATATAAAATAAGGTAAATATTGCTCACTCCTAAGGGAAGGAACAATGAGAACACATGGATACAGGAGGGAATGCCACACACCAAAGGTGGGGGCAAGTAAGGGAAGGGAGCATACAGGTATAAATATCAATGTATGCAGGCCTTAAAACGTAGATTACAGGTTGATGGGTGCAGCAAATCACCATCATACATGTATACCTATGTAACAAACCTGCATGTTCTGCACATGTATCCCAGAACTTAAAGTACAATTTAAAAAGTACATGTACATATATTTTCACATCAAATCTCAAGAAATTCTGAATAGCCAAAAAAATTTTGAAAAAGAACAAAGTTGGAGGGCTTTATGATTTCAAAAAATATTACAAAGCTATAGTAACAAAGTAGTGTGGTACTGGCATAAAGACTGAAAAATAGACTGACTAAACAGCACAAAAATAAACCCTATATATATGGACAAATGATCCTTGGTAAGGGTACCAAGACCACTCAATGGAAAAAGGACAATCTCTTCAACAAATGATACAACAAAACCTTGTATTTATCTGCAAAGAAAAAAAAAAAGTTTATCTTACAACATATACAAAAATTACTAAAAATAGAATAAAACCCTAAATATGAAACCTAAAACAATAAACCACATAGAAAAACATAAGAGAGAGGCTGACATTGGATTTGGCAAGGATTTCTTGGATATAACACCAAAAGCACAGGCAACCATACACAAATGAGACTACAGATGTTCCCACTGAAGATAGTTTGACCTATTTTTTTCACTTTATGCTAGTGGGAAAGCAACACACATTTAGTAGATACTGTACTTAAAGTATGCATACAGCTATTATGTTTTCCACTTTTAGTTTGGTATTCAATCAATTACATCAGATACTCAATACTTTATTATAAAATAGGCTTTGTGTTAGATGGTTTTGGCTTAGGTTAAGCTATGATGTTCAGTAGATTATGTTTACTAAATGCATTTTTGACAATGATACTTTTAAGTTACAGTGGATTTACCGGGATGTAACCCTATTGTATATCAGGGATCATCTGTGCATCAAGACACATAATCAACAAAGTGAATGTCAGCCTGAATAATAGGAGAAGATATTTGCAAATCAAATATCTGATAAGGGGTTAATATCCAGAATATATTTTAAAACTCCTGCAAGTCAACCAAGAAAACCAAATTAAATTAACAACAAATGACCGAATTAGAAAATGGGCGCAAAGAACTTGATCAGACATTTCTCCAAACAAGATATACAAATGGCCATCAAGCATATGAAAAGATGTTCAGCATCATTAGTAGTCAGAGAAATGCAAGTCAAAACCACAAGATATCAGCTCACACCCATTAGGATGGCTAGTTTCAATAAAACAAAACACCACCTCCAGAAAATAACATGCTGGTGAAGATGTGGAGAAATTAAAACCCTTATACAGTATTGATAGACTTACAAAAGGATGCAAGTGCTATGAGAAACAATATGGAGGTTCCTCAAAAAAATTAAAAATAGAACTACCAGTGATCCCGAAATTCCAATTCTGGGGATTTATCCAAAATAATTGAGAGTGAGATCTCTAAAACATATTTACAGAACCAAATTCATAGCAGCTTTATTTACCATCTAAGAGGTAGATGTAATTTAAATGTTCATCAACAAATGAATGAACAAAAGGTGGTATATATATATATATATTATTCAGCATTTAAAAGTAAGTCTTGTCACATGCTATAACATGTATGAATTTGAAGACATGCTAGGTAAGACATGCATGTCACAAAAGATAACATGATTCCACTTACATAAGGTAGCTAAAGTAAATTTGTAGTAGTGGAAAGTATAATGGTGGTGACAGGGACTAGACTAAGGGAGAAAGGAAGGTTGCTGTTTAATGGGTATACGGTTTCAGATTTGCAAGATAAAATAAATTTGGACATCTGTTTCAAAACAATAAAGATACTAAGCTTTATATTAAGCTGTACACTTAAAAATAGTTAAGATGGTAAACTTTATTATGGGTTTTTTAACCACAAAAAGTTATACATATTCGATGCTCTTTATTACTGTTGCTTTATAGAAAATGTTGGAAAGGTATCCCATGAGTCCTCCAGTTTTGTTCTCTTTTTAAAATTATACCTTCATTCTGACATAATTGTATATTTGCATGCAGTGGCAAGAAACAATACAAAGAGATTCTGCGTATCCTTTACAGTTTCCCCCAATGGTAGCATCTTGCAAAACTGTAGTGCAGTATCACGAGCAGGATATTTTCATTAATTCTGTGAAGATACAGAACATTTCCATTACCACAAGGATCCTTCATGTTACCCTTTTGTAGGCACACTCACTTCCCTTTTACTACTTGGCAACCACTAATCTGTTCTCCATTTTTATAAATACGTCATTTTGCAAATGTGATACTAGTGGAGTCATACATCATATGACCTTTGGGGATTAGCTTTTTTTCACTCAGTTTAGTTCTCTGGAAACTTACCCAAGTTGTAGTGAGAATTAAATCATTGTTCCTTTTTAACACTGAGTACTATGCCATGATAATGAATTTACCACAGCTATTTTAACAATTCACCTATCGACATCTGAGTTGTTTCTAGTTTTGGCTCTTACGAATAAAGTTAATATACACTCTCATGCCTGTTTTTGTGTAAACGTAAGTATTCATGTATCTCGGATAAACAAATTCCCTGTATTGTTGAGTCTTATGGTAGTTGTATGTTTAATTATTTAAGAAACTGCCAAACAGTTTTCCAGAGTGCCTTTATAATTTTGTATTCCCAACAACACATGAGTTAACACATTCTCTGCATCCTTACCAACATTTGTTGTCAATATTTTTACTTCTGGTAGGTATATATTGATATCTCATGGTGGTTTTAGTTTGCATTTGCTGATGATATCAACATCTTAGTGCTTATTTACCATCAGTATATCATTTTCAGTGAAATGTGTCATGTCTTTTGCCCATTTTTAAATAAGATTAATTTTTACTATTGAGTTTTGAGAGCTCTTTATATATTCTGGACACAAGCTATTTGTCAGATATATCATTTGCAAATATTCTCTCCCACTCTGTACTTTGTCTTTTAATTTTTTAAAGGGTCTTTCATAAAGCAAATTCTTAATTTTTGATGAAGTCCAATTTATGTTTTTGTTATAAATTGTGCTTTTTGTTGTAAATCTAAGAACTCTGTTTTGACCTAGATCTTAATTATTCCTTCTGTATTTCCCTAAAAGTTTTAGAGTTAATTTTTTATAAGGTGTGAGATTTACTTTGAGAATTTTGAAAGGTGGGTGTGGAGTATAAATGTATAATTCCTCCAGCACCATTTGTTGAAAAGGCTAGCTTTCTTCCATTGAATTGTTTTATTACCTATGAAAATCAGTTGGGCATATTTGTATAATTGTATTGATTGGTCATCTAGTCTGTTTTACTGGGCTATATGAATATATTGATCATATAGTTGATTACTATAGATATGTAAGGTTTTGAAATCACATAGACACATTCCTTTTATTGGTCCAGCTTTCTTAACCTGTAACTGCAGAAAAAATCTTGTTGGGTTATTTATAAGAATTGTATTAAGCATGCATGCTAATTGAAGAATTGAGATCTTTATATGCTGAGTCTTCTAATCCATGAACTCAGTACGTCTCTATTATATTGAATTGAATTTGTTTCATCACTGTTATATAATTTTTCCCATTCAAGACCTGCACATGTTTTATAGATTTACACCTAAGTGTTTTAATTTCTTAAATAATTGTAAATAGTATGGTAATTTTTGTCTACTTATCCACTGCCACTATATAGATAAAATTGATTTTTGTATGTTTATCTTATACCCTGGGACTCCGTTGAACTCACTCAGTTCTAGGAGGGTTTTGTTTTGTTTCTGGTAGATGCCTTGGAATTTTCTACATGGTCAATTATGTCATTGCAAACAAGAATAGTTTTATCTATCCTGAAAAATGTGCCCTTTCATTTTTCTTTCTTGCCTTTTGCCTTATTGCACAGGGTAGACCTACCAGTGCTGTGTTGAACAAGAGTAGTAAGAATGCCCATCTTTGCCTTGTTCTCAGTTCTAGAGGGAAGTTTTCAGTCTTAACATTTAGTGTTAGCTATAGGGTTATTGCAGATCCCCTTTATTAAGTTGGAAATTTTACCTCATTTCTTTTCTGTGAGTTTTTATTATGAATGGATGATGAATTTTGTCAAATATTTTTGTGACTTCACTGACATTATCACGATTTTTTTAGCCTGTTTTTACGGTAGGTTACTGTAAAAAGTAGAATAGAGGTTCCTCTTCAAAGACTTTCCTCTCCATCTAATTAGGAATAAATAATAACTTATCTTAAAAGCAAAATTTATTCAAAGACCTGCTAACATTCCTAAATATCTGCTAGCCGTAATAAAGAAATCAATGTACTTTATGTCCTCAGCCCCCACAATTTAGCCTAAATATTTGCCCTAGCATGCTTATACTGGTCCAAGCAAGCATTAGGTCATAGCCTGTTCCTCTTCCTTATTTAAAAGTGTTTTTACCTTTCTCATCATTCCACAAGTTACTTCCTCCTTCCTTTACAAATACAGAATGTGAGGTCCTGTTCCATCCAATGGAAACTGGACACAGCAGTCGGGTGGACGCATCAAGTTATAAATGACCCTGTCTCCTTTGTTCAGTGTACTCTTGTGGCAAAACTGCTGGCAAGTGTACCCTTTCTGCAGGAAGTAAAAATGGCCTCACTAAATAAATTTATGTTCAAGTGCTATTTCTTTATGGCACCAGGGAACAAGCATTTCAAACAGTTACATTGATTGATTTTTAAATATTAAACCAGCCTTACATCTGTATACATTCTCATTGAAACCATCATAATTTAATGATTTATTAACTTAGGAGGGGGTCATTTTTAAATACAGAATTTAACTTCCTTAATAGCTGTTCAAATGATCTATTATATATGTTGGGTGAGTTGTGGTAGTTTGTGTTGTTCAAAGTAGTAGTACATTTCATCTAAACTCCTCAACTTATGTGCATAGAACTGTTCACTGTATTCCCTTATGATGTTCTTAATGTCCCCAGGGTCTGTAGTGATAGCTCCTATTTTATTATTGATACTGGTGTGTTGTGTCTTTGATAAAATTTTGTCAAACTTACGGACCTATTCAAGGAAACAGCTATGTTTTATTGACTATTTTTTTGTTTCCAATTTCATTGAATTCTGCTAGTAATTATTATATTCCTTATACTTGCTTTGGGTTTTTATCTTTTCTAATATGTGTATTTAGGGCTATAATTTCCCTCTCTGCTTCAGCTATGTTACACAAATCTTATGTTAAATTTTCATTTGTATTAAATTTACTGCAGCTTTTAACTTTTTTGGAGACTTAGTCTTTGATTTATGAATTATATAAATGTCTTGTTTTGTTTTTAAGCATTTGGAGATTTTCCTTTTTCTGTCATTGACTTCTAGTAGTTACATTTCCTTGTGATTGAAGAACACATTTTACATAACTTCAGTTTTAAATTTTTGAACTTTTTTATGGTTCAGGGCATCTATTTTAGTACATATTCTAGGGATACTTGAAAAGTACATTTATTTTGTTGTTGGATAGAGTGTTCTATAAATGCTGATTAGATTCTGTTGAATAATAACGTTGAGTTCTTCCATATTCTTGATGATTTTTCATCTAGTTCTACCCAGTATTGAGACAGCAGTGTTTTGAGTCTCCAAATATGTATGTAGATATCTGTGTTTCTCATTCCAGTTTTACCACTTTTTGCTTCACATTTTATAGCTCTGTTGCTTATAACTTATTTGTAATTGCTACATCTTTACGGTGGACTGGCCCTTTATTATTATATAATGTCCCTGTCTGTTTCTGGAAGTTTTTGTGGCTTTGAAGCCTACTTTATCAATAATAATATGGCAATTCATGCTTTCTTTTGATTGGTTGCATGACATATATTTTCCATCTTTTTACTTAAATCTCACCTATGTAATTTTATTTGAAATTCGTTTCCTATAAAGCACACAGAGTTGGGGATGTTTTAAAATTGACTTTGCCAGTTGTTATCTTTTATCTGGAACACTTTACAATGTGTAATCGAATTATTGATGTATCAGGACATAAGTCTGCCATTTTGTTTTTTGGTGTATTGTATGTCTCCTGTTTCCTGACTTCTTTGGGGTTACACTTTATTTTTAGAATTGTATAGTCACAGAATGTTTTAGTAGATTCCTTTGTATAGTTTTTTTCTTTTTTAGCAGTTCCTTTACATATACATAATGTATTGTGGTCTAAAGAATTATTATTTTATAAGTACAAGGGAGTATAGAAACATTACCTCCCTCAGTATCCCTTTACGCTACTTCATTTATAATGTAACAGTTCTAACTAATTCTTCCACATATTTTTAGAACCACAGACAATTTTATAGTTCCTTCTTCAATAATCAACTTAGAAAACTCAAGGAAGTCTATTTTCTCGTATTTTTCCTTGTAATAATCTTCCTTCTTGATGTTTAAGTTTTCTTTCTAATTAGATAGCTTTCTGTAGCCATTCATTTAGGGTAGTTCTACTGTAACAAATTCTCTTATTTTCCATCATCTAAAAATGTCTTCATTTCCCATTCATTCTGGAGGGATATAACCACTAAGTATAGGGTTCTGAGTTGACAATTACTTTATTTCAGCACTTGAAAAATAGTGTGCTTTATCCTTTTGGCCTCCATGCTGATGAGAAACCTGCTGACATTCACATTCACATTGTTCTTCCCTTGTGGATAAGATATCATTTATTTTTAGGCTCTGTCAAAATGTTTTCTCCATCTTTGTGAAGATTAATTTTGATTTTACTTGAAGTGGATTTCTTAGATGTTTTATTTTTTCCTCTTTGATATTTCCTTGTCATATTGAATCTCAGAGTTTTTGCCTCTTATCAAAATTTGGTAAACTTTTAGCCATTAAATCTTTGAGTACTTTTTCAATCTTGCCCCCTTTCTTTCCTTCTAGAACACTGGTGATACAAATATCAGATATTATATTATAATCCTAAAGGCCTTTGAGTCTCTGTTCATTTTTTCTAGTTGATTTTCTTGATGTTGTTCAATTGGGTAGTTTCTGTTGTTCTGTATTTTAGTATACTGATTCTTTTCTGTCCGCTCCATTATTAGGTTTTTGAGCCCATTCACACATCTTTATATTTCATTGTCTATATTTTTTGGTTCTAAAATTTCCCTTTAGTTCTTTATATGGTCTGTATCTTTCTTGAAGCTTTTTCTTAGCTGAGGTTTTCTATTTTTCCATGTGTTTCAAGCATGTTCATAATGTCTCATTGAAGCATTTTTATTATGGCTTCCTTAAAATCTTTGTCAGGCAATTCTAATATCTCTATCATCTTGGTGTTGACATTTGTCCACAGTCTCCTTTCATTAAATTTTAAATTATGATTCTTTTCTTTAGATATTATTTAATTTCAATAGCTTTTGGTTACATGGATAAGTCTGAGATTTAGATGTACTCGTCACCCAACCAGTATACACTGTACCCACTGTATAGTCCTTTATCCATCTGAATCCCCAAAGTTCATTATATTATTCTAATGCCTTTGCATCCTCATAGCTTAGCTCCCACTTATAAGTGAGAACATATGTTTCTTTTCCATTCCTGAGTAACTTCACTTAGAATAACAGTCTCCAACTCTATCCAAGTTGCTGCAAATATTATTTTGTCCTTTTTATGGCCAAGTAGTATTCCATGGTGTGTACGTAACACATTTTCTTTATCCATTCTTTAGTTGATGAGCATTCAGACTGGTATCATATTTTTGCAATTACAAATTGTGCTGCTATAAACATGAGTGAGCAAGTGTCTTTTCATATGACTTCTTTTCCTTTGGGTAGATACCCACTTAGTGGCATTGCTGAATTGAATGGTAGTGCTTCTTTTAGTTCTTTAAGGAATCTTCATACCATTTTCCATAGTGGTTGTTTACATTCCCACCAGAAGTGTAAAACTGTTGTCTTTTCACCACATCCATGCCAATATCTATTACTGTTTGGTTTTTTTAATATGGCCATTCTTGCAGGGATAATATGCCAAATTAAAATTGTGGTTTTAATTTGCATGTCACTGATAATTAGTGATGTTGAGCATTTTTTCATAAGTGTGTTAGCCGTTTGCATATCTTCTTTTGAGTACTGTCTATTTATGTCCTTTGCCTACTTTTCAATGAGATTTTTTCCTTGCTAATTTGAGTTCTTTGTAGATTCTAGTACTTTGTCAGATGCATAGTTTGTGAATATTTTCTCCTTGCTGTGTGGGTTGTTGGTTATTTCTTTTGCACTGCAGTAGCTTTTTAGTTAGGTCTCATCTATTTTTGTTGCATTTGCTTTTGAGTTCTTGGTCATGAAGTCTTTGCCCACGCCAATGTCTAGAAGGACTTTTCCCTTCTCCGTCGGGGTGAGGTGTTCACATTTGCAGTGTCCTGCTACTGTTTGGGAGGGGATCATGCACAGGGAGTTTACTGGAGTTGTACACATGCTCCCTTGAGGCATTCTTCCTTCACTGGTCCTTCCCTTACCAGTCAGATGTCTTTAGGAGGTCATATACCAGTTAAACTCCACCATTTTGCTTCTTAGTGTGCATGTGTGAGCCCACTCACCACCTTCTGAGATCTTAGCAGGAAGTTGCTAGTCACATTTCAGGTGTTTCTATCTATTGGGAGACTGCCTTTCTCTGATACTGGCTGGGACCAATTATTTTAGAGAGACAGTATAACCACTGCCTGACCATCATTTGATGGTCACTTGACTTTCCCGGTGGGGAGCCCCCTGCTCATGTCTAACTATCTGTAACATAATGAAACTCTGGTTCTTAAACCCCTTGGCACCCTAACACAATGATTATACTTGATAATCTCCAAAAGTTTCATTTCATGAAATTGGGCATATGCACCTGGGGCAGAACCAAGTTGAAGGCATAGTAGCTAACGAGATCACTAGGAACTAGGATGAAAATTGTCCTTTATTAGAGTGCGTTTTTTAATTGAGCAGATGGTGTGATTATTTATTCTTTACCTAGTAACATTTAATCACCTGGCAAGTCAAGATTATTTGACTTTTAACCTCGTCTTCATGTAAGTACTTTTGGTGAAAATCTTAAGTAGTTAAATGGCCAAAATCTGTGCAACAAAGAAGAAAAAGTCAATTTATAAAACTTTAAGTAACCTAGAATTGGCTGTGACTCAAAAATATAATCTAAGGATTGAAGTTAAATTTTATATAGCTTTCAGCAAAAGAGTATTCTTATTTATAAATATACTTTCTACTTTTGTTCAGTGATCATCTTTCCCACTGAAAAAATCAGGGTGCTGATTTTTTTTTTCAGATATGAACATGACACCTTCAAAGAAACACCAAAACTTTTGGCATTTTCTATGCTATTTCTTATACCTAAGCTTCCTACTATTGTCCACCAAATAAACTGGCCCTTCTGTTTATTCTTCTTCAGAATGAGTACTTTATTTCAAGCTAATTTTCACCAACATTTTATTGAACATTTACTTTGTGCCAGTTTTCATACCAAGTTACATACATACACAGATTCACTGAAAAGCTTCATGAGATTCTGTGGGGTTAGTTTACTATTCTATTTAATAAGTGAAGAAATTAGGCCATCAGGCCTTAAGTAACATTCATAAAGCTACATCTCTGATGAGTAAGAGAGCTGGGATTCAAATCCAGGTCTGTCTGACTTCAGAAACTGTAATCGCAACCACTAGGTGATACTATCCCCATTCTTCTGTATGTATTTAGCCTTACATTCTCTACCCCAGGTCTCATTCAAACTTTAATCTATGTAACTTTTACTCTACATGTTTCTATTGCACTGCCATTTGAATATTTTATTTTCAAACTTCTCTATAGCTTTTATTCCCTCATTTTATTTCCCATATTTCTGAGCTCCTTAAAAACAAAATGTCTATGCTTTTCTCATTGACCTATTATAAGGCTCACCACCCAAGACCTGCCGCCACCACTACTGGCACCTGAACACACTTCCCAGGGACCCATGGACTTGCTGATCCGTGACCTATCACTGCCACTTCTGGCAACCCTACCCCATCCTGTAGCAGAGGGGCTGTACACCAGCATGTTCCCCCCAGAAGCCACAAAACCAGCCTTTTCTGCATTCTTATTCCAAGAAAAGCCATGCCACAGCCTGCACAAACAACAATAGCCTAGGCCACTGAGGGACTCACAGACAACACTCACATTCATTACAGCCAAAGAAATCATACAGAGACTACATCATTGTACCTAGCAAGAAACAAAACCAAAGCACCCTACCCAACTGACACTTATAGATACATCAAAAGGAAAAAGTAATTTCCTACAAAAGCTCCTCCATACAATTGGAAGACATGACTGTTTTATCAAATGCATAAAGCAAGAAAACATGACACCTTCAAAGAAACACAATAATTCTTCAGTAGTGACCCAAATGAAAAAAAGTTATGAAATACCTGAAGAAGATTCAAAATAAGGATTTTAAGGAAATCCAGCAGGAAACAAGAGAACATAGATGGATAGTTTAATAAAATTAGGAAAACATTTTATGATCTGAATGAGAAATTGAATCAATTAATAAAAATATAATTGAAAACTTCAATAATAGACTAGATTAAGCAGATAAAATAATTTTTGAACTTGAAGAAATGTCTCCGGCAATAACCCATCAGACAAATAAAAAGGGATGGAGAAAGTCTATGTGATATATGGGAAAACATTAAGTGAAAAAAAAAATTGCATTTTAGGAGTTCCAGAAGAAGACATGAGAAATGACATAGAAAACATAATGAAATTATAGGTGAAAATTTCCCAAGTCTTGGAAGTAAACATAGACATCCAGATAAAGGAAGCTCAAAGTTCCATAAGTAGGGTCAATTCAAAAAGGTCTTGAGATATGTTATAGTCAAACATAAAACAGAATTCTAAAAAAACAGCAAGAGAAAAGCATCAAGTCACATATAATGGAATCCCCATCAGACTCACAAAGGATTTCTCAGCAGAAACAAATGGGATGATATATTTTAATTGTGAAGAGAAAAATAACTGCCAGGCAACAATACCATATTTCGCAAAGCAATCTTTCAGGAAAAAAAGAAGACAAAGTCTGTCCCAGATGAGCAAAGCTGAAGGAATTTAACACCACTAGACCAACCCTACAAGAAAATTTTAGGATAGTCCTATATGTAGAAGTGAAGAGACCATATCTACCATTATGAAAATAAACCAAAGTGTAAAACTCACTTGTAGAGCAGATACGTAAATGACAAAAAAGAATCAAAAGTTTTCACTATTGAAAAACCACAAGGATAAACTATAAGACAAAATTAAAAGAACCAGAAAACTATTAACAGAATGACAGGAATAAGTCCTTGCCTGTCAATAACAATTTTGGCTAGAAATGGTATAAATTTCTCAATGAAAAGATATAGATTGGATAAATGAATAAGAAACAAGAACCATCTATATGCTGTCTACAGGAAACACATTTCACCTTTAAAGACACATATAGACTGCAAGTGAAGGAATAGAATATTACATGCAAATAACCAAAAAAAAAAAAAAAATTGTAGGCATAGCTATACTTACATCAGACAAAATATACTTTAAGTTAAAAAACACAGGCCGGGTGCAGTGGCTCATGCCTGTAATCCCAGCACTTTGGGCGGCCGAGACAGGTGGATCATGAGGTCAGGAGATCGAGACCATCCTGGTTAACATGGTGAAACCCCATCTCTACTAAAAAAAAAAAAACAAACAAAATTAGCTGGGCGTGGTGGCGGGCACCTGTAGTCCCAGCTACTCGGGAGGATAAGGTGGGAGAATGGCATGAACCCAGGAGGCGGAGCTTGCAGTGAGCTGAGATCGCACCACTGCACTCCGGCCTGGGTGGCAGAGCGAGACTCCATCTCAAAACACACACACACACACAATGTCATTATATAAAGATAAAAAGATAAATTCAGCAAGAGGATACTGCAGTTGTAAATCTATATACACCTAATACCAAAGCAGCCCAACAAGAAGCAACAAGATTGAATGAGTAATAAAAATTTCCGAACAAAAAAATTACATGACCCGATGGCTTCACTGCTGAAATATAGCAGAAAACTGAAATTGGACCCCTTCCTTATACCTTATACAAAAATTAGCTCAAGACAGATTAAAGACTTAAATGTAAGACCTAAAAACCATAAAAACCCTAGAAGAAAACCTAGGTAATACCATTCAGGACGTAGGCATGGGCAAAGCCTTCATGACTAAAACACCAAAAACAATAGCAACAAAAGCCAAAATAGACAAATGGCATCTAATTAAACTAAAGAGTTTCTGTTTAGCAAAAGAAACTATCATCAGAGTGAACAGGCAACCTACAGAATGGGGGAAAATTTTTTCAATCTATCCTTCTGACAAAGGGCTAATATCCAGAATCTACCAAGAACTTAAATTTACAAGAAAACAAACAACCCCATGAAAAAGTAGGCAAAGGATATGAACAGACACTTCTCAAAAGAAGACATTTATGCAGCCAACAGACACATGAAAAAAATGCTTATCATCACTGGTCATTAGAGAAAGGCAAATCAAAACCACAATGAGATACCATCTCACGCCAGTTAGAATGGTGATTATTAAAAAGTTAGGAAACAACAGATGCTGGAGAGGATGTGGAGAAATAGGAACACTTTTACACTGTTGGTGGGAATGTAAATTCCTTTAGCCATTGTGGAAGACAGTGTGTCAATTCCTCAAGAATCTAGAACTAAATATGCCATTTGACCCAGCAATCCCATTACTGGGTATATACCCAAGGGATTATAAATCATTCTGTAAAGACACATGCACACACATGTTTATTGCAGCACTATTCACAATAGCAAAGACTTGGAACCAACTCAAATGCCCATCAATGACAGACTGGATAAAGAAAATGTGGCACATATACATCATGGAATACTATGCAGACACAAAAAAGGAAAAGATCATGTCCTTTGCAGGGACATGGATGAAGCTGGAAACCATCATTCTCAGCAAACTAACGAACAGAAAACCAAATACCACATCTTCTCACTCATAAGTGGGAGTTGAACAATGAGAACACACGGACACAGGGAGGGGAACATCACACACTGGGTCCTGTCAGGGGGTAGGGGTCTTGGGGAGAGATAGCATAAGGAGAAATACCTAATATAGATGACGGGTTGATGCGTGCAGCAAACCACCCTGTCATGTTTATACCTGTGTAACAAACCTGCACATTCTGCAATGTATCCCAGAACTTAAGAAAGAAAAAAAAAACTAGATAAAGACAACAAAAACAACAGGCTAATATCTCTGATACACATAGATGCAAAAACCCTGAACAAAATACTAGCAAACCAAATCCAACCGCATCACAAAGATAATACAGCATGATCAAGCAGAATTTTTACCAGAGCTGGAAGGATAGTTCAAAATACCTATATCTATAAATGTGATGCATCATATCAACAGAATGAAGAAAACTATGTAACCATCTCAATAGACACAGAAAAGGCATTTGGTAAAATTCAACATCCCTGTTAAAAAACAATCAACAAATTTGCCATAGATGGAATAGACCTCAACATTAAAAAGGCCGTATGTGACAAACCCACAGCTAACCTAATACTGAATGGGAAAAAGCTGAAGGCTTTTTCTCTAACAACCAGAACAAGACAAGGATGCCTACTTTCACCATTCCTACTCACTGTATTATAGGAATTAGACAAGAAAAAGAAATAAAGGGCATTCAAATTGGAAGAGGAAGTCAAATTGTCCCTCTTTATAGATGACATGATCTTGTATATTGAAACACCCAAAGACTCCCCAAAAACACTGTTAGAACTGATAATTCAGTAAAGTTACAGGATCCAAAATCAACATATAGCCTGGCCAACGTGTCAAAACCCCATCTCTACTAAAAAAAAAAAAAAAATAGCCAGGCATGGTGGTGCATGCCTGTAGTCCCAGCTACTTGGGAGACTAAGGCATGAGAATTGCTTGAACCCAGGCAACAGAGGTTGCGGTGAGCCGAGACCACACCCCTGCACTCCAGCCTGGGAGACAGAGCAAGACTCCATCTCAAAAAGAAAAAGAAAAAAAAAATCAGTACTGTTTCTATATTCCTATAACATAATAGCTGAAAAATTAATAGAGCAATCCTGTTTATAATAGCTAAAGAGACAAAAAAAATTAATCAAGGAAAACTCAAAATCACTGATAAAAGAAATTAAAGAGATAGGAGGAATAAGTTCTAGTGTTCTATAGCACTGTGGGATGACTATAGTTAACACTAATTTTGTGTATTTTCAAATAGTTACAAGATGGGATTTTGAATGCTCCCAACACAAAAAAAGAATAAATGTTTCATGTGATGGATATGCAATTACCTTAATTTGATCATTACACGTTTTATACATGTATCAAAATATCACTGTATCACATAAATATGTACATTATGTGTCAACTAAAAATAATTAAAATAAGGCTCACAACTCCAGGAAGTTCCACTAGAAAGCAGAGCTTCCACAATGCTGCAGATATTCTTTGAAAGCCTCAGAGCTCTCCAGAAAATGAGAGGTTTTCTTAGATATGGTCCCAGATAAGACTTTCAGGGAATACCCCAGTAAGAAACGAAGCCTTCAAAAGTGATGCGGTGGCAGGCCTGGGTATATCCAAAGACAGTTCTCTAAAATTTTGAGAGATTTTCTCTCCTGACATACATCTCTTGTTAACAAAAGACATTGCATTGAATTCTTACTTGAGGACATAGGTGGCTTTGGGGACCATCTGTTCAAAGTTTTGTGGATTTCATGCCAACTTGTGTGAAATCCAAAACAAGCACTGTGTCTACCAAAGGTAAATCATTAAGCCTGGAACAGCCAGCAGGAGACCTGAATTCTTTTCTTGGCTACTCTCAAAAATAGTTGACTATACCACAGGCAATTTTTTCAGCACCCAGCAATTCAGAACCTCATGTCAAAAAGCACATTAATTTTGGCAATTAACTGATTACACATTATAATGCAATTCAAAATTTATTATAGTCAGGTATGCTGGTTATGTCAGTGGTTGTAACTGATAAGCTATGTTATCTATTTTTTTAAAAGACAGGGTTGTGCTATGTTGCTCAGACTGGAGTGCAGTGGCTATTCATAGGCATGATCAAAGCACACTACAGCCTCAAACTCCTAGGCTCAAATAATCCTCCTACCCTAGCCTCCTGAGTTACTGGGGCTACAGACATGTGTCACCATGCCCGGCTAAGCCATGTTATCTCTAATGGACATTTTCACATTACCACACTAATAATCCACTAATTGTGCTATTTATCAGTCATGGAAAAGCTGCTGTGTGTGTGTGGACTTAGACCACCCACTGTTTAAGGCACAGGACAGCTTTTACTTTCTTTTTGCAGACAAATTTCTGTAGCCAGACTGGACTTTGGCCAAGGAGGCACTGTCTAGTGTCTTCCCTGCATAAAATTCTTGTATTTTTGATGAGAAGTAGAGTTTTTCTTTGTCTTGCTATCATCACTGTAATACTGATGGAGGTCAGAGGGGATGGACAGATTGTGGACTGAGAGCCACAGAAGGCTGTCCTTTAACACAAGTTCCTTCATTCTGCCAAGCAGACCTCCGTAGGGAGTTGCTAGGCCATCCAAGGTTCAGCTCTACTGACATGGAACTGGAAACTGGACAAAAAATGGAAATATACTGTGACTTCCTCTCTCTTCTTCTTCTCTGTTTGCCAAATAGCAGTTTAGCTTTGGTGTCAGGAACACAAATGAGGCTGAAGGAAAGAGGAGGTGTTTGTGGGTCTTTGTCCTCATCTTCCTATCCCTACTCACCTTCAGCCACTGCCATAGTTCCATGGAACATCTGTTTCCAGGTAACCTGACAGATCATGGGACTAGCAACTTTAGATTTCATCTGTTTGGGGCCCCTCTGAAATGTTTCCACAGAGTCGTGTCTTTTTTTTCCAACAAAATGTTTTTCTTCCTAATTCACTTCTCCCTTCAGTTTGCTATTGGAACCAGAGACAATGATAATTTCATTGAAATGGAATCAATTGCAAAGCACTGGAAAGAAGTGTGGTTTAAAATCTCAGGTTGGGTTTCTTGGAATTCTGAGCCAAGTCCCTTTCCCAGTTGCTCACAGGAAGTTTCGACTGATGTCATTGGGGTGTGTGTGTGTGTTTACATCACAGTACAGCCTTAAGGATGCAGAAAAAATCCTTTCTTTCAGTTCATATCTAGTGACTGTATCACTCTTCATGGCTAGCTAATATTTGAAACCTCGTCATGCTGACGTATCAGGCAACCATTCCTGTCTTAGTTTGAGAGTCCCATTAAGAGTAGCCATTTATAGGGGAAATCAGAGATTTTTGTTTCACTCAATGTTTCACAGACATAAACCTTTCCAAAATTCTCCTTCCCAACTTTGAAGATGCATATTTAGATCAAGATGATACTTGATATTAATTCAGAAGAAATTATTTATTCATGCCTTACAGTTTTTCACTTCAAGTTTTAAGAGAAATTGATTAGAGTCACTCTCATCTAAGGAGACACAAATTATTTATCATATGACAAAAACAGCACTTGATGTGTTAAAAGGGACCAAACTATGTGCAGTGAGCACAATTCCACAATAATGCATCGAGTTTCTGGTAGAGGAGCATTATGCTGGTAATGCAACATTTGTGGCTTGGCTGAAATCCACAGGCACCGTTTGCCTCAACAACGAGCCACTCTTCATTTCACTTCCTCTTCTTTAACCAAGTTCAACTCTATTTTGCTTCTTCCCAAACAAACTAGTATTTTATGACAGGAAAATATACAAAGGTCCATGTTTTTCTAACTTCTTCTGAGTCCCTTTTCACAGCCTGTCCTTTACTTTGCCTTCTTTTGACACAACAGTGGTAAATTATCCAAATAATGTCTTCAAGGATGTGATGAGAGACCGTGTTTAAGGGATGCAAGTTAGTATGTTCTGTCTCTATCATATACTCTAGTTCTTTTCTTCTTCCTTGTGTCTGTTTTCCTTGGGGAAAATTAATCTGTTTTCTTCCTGGGCTCACTTTTGTATTTTCCATACAATGTTTGGCAGGCTCCCAAATGACTTTCCTTTTCCCATCCAGACAAGATAGAGAATAATTCCAAAGCTGTGGCCCTGCTTTTTCATCCTTTAAATGCAGTGTGGACTGAGCCTCTAAATTTAGTGACTGCTCTTGTTGGATTAAAAAAAAATCTAATTCGACAGTATTGGCCCTTAGCTTGCCATGAACCTTTCTCACTCCCCATGGCCCTCTGTAGTTTCTGCTTCCTCCCACCACCAAAAACTACCCCACAAAATTTTAAAAGCATGAGCAGCTTCCTAGTTCAAAACCAGTCATAAAACCCAGTATTCCAAGTTTTGCTTCTACTTGAGCAATGTGTGGCTTTTGAACTCTGATTTACATCCAGATTTTAGTGCATATTAAGCATTTTCTCTTTCTTACATGGTAGGGTTTTTTGTAGACTGTATCCAGCTCAATCTTGCTGGTTTCCCTCCCACCCTCCTTTCCTTTAACCAACAAATTTCCCCAGTCCCCAGATGATACATAAAATCGGGAACTTGCTCATCCATCAGAAAATCAGTACTTGCTTCATAGTTTCTCTCTCTCATTTTAGAAGATTTTGATTTCCTCTTCTCGCATCTTTCTATCTGCTCACTCTATGTCAACAGAGGTGAACTTGGAGTAGAATGTAAGGGGTTTCCAGTGTCTGGTCAAGATTTTTTCCAGTACTGGTCATTTTCCTGGCATTACCAACTTCACCTCAGGAGGCAGTGGCTCCTTAATTCTGGGCTGTGAAAAAGATGTGCTCCATGAATGCAGGAATTTTATCTGCTTTCCTTACAGCACATAGAACAGTGCCTGGCACCTAGTAGGTTCTTAATAAATATTATATGAATTAATGCATACAATCCTGATGAGTTGGAGAGTTTTTAATTCAAATGGTTCATCATTTTTATGATTTATCATGAAAATCTATGAAGGCATTTTCATGCTGCAATATTTGACATTTTCAGTGTTCCCATTTTCATCATGAACTCAGATTTAAAAACCAACAAACAAATACATTTCGGCTCAGTCAGGTGAGGAACAGATACTTCTGGAAGAGCCTTTAAGATGGCTGCCCAGGGACATTTCTAAGTTTTACTTAAACATGTGTTGGCTGGTGATGGCAGTACTGGTAAAACTATATTTGGGAAATGTTAATGTCATTTGACTGGTGAATTTGAGAAGCATACAGTCACTTTAGTTATTGAAGTCCATCACCTGTGTTTCCTACCAACACTAGACCTTTTAAATTCAGTGTGCTAAACATATACTTGGTGGCCTGATAAATGGCTGTTGTATCCAAGTCCAATGTACCATTATCATGTCTGATATAACATCAAGAGTTATAAGTATGTATCTAATTGGCACTGAGGTCAGATGGCAGCATATGGAAACATCCCATCACATTGTGTGGCAATGCAATGACACAGGAGTTAGACATGTTAGATATGAGTTCTAAATTTCTCTTCAAAGAATCAATATGTCAGTAGGTTCAATTCTTTGCCTTCTACTTCTAAACTTAACTTCCTCATAAAGCAACCTTTTCTGATTACCTGCTCCACCCTGACTCATTCCGATTTCCTGCTCGTCATAACCATTTTTCCCACCAAACCACTCACCCCATCACTCTCTTTAAATTAGTCAGTCGGAATTAGTTTAGCCTGTGCTGTCTAACCCTACCCAATAGGGGAACTACACAGCAGCAGGGGCCAAGTGTGTCAGGAATAAACCCCCTTTTCGAAACTCCCTTGTCCGGGTGTGTACTCACCATTGCTCCATCTGTGAGGGCACACCCTTCTATAGAAGTAAACTGCCTTGCTGAGAAGAAATAAAAGAAAATTTTCTATTCGAGTGCTATTTCTTTTGTGGCACCAAAACTTTATTTATAAAAGGCAGATAGTGAGGGTGCAGAAGTGCTTGGTAAGGTTTTCCTTTTAATGAAGAGCAGCCCCAAATCATTTTTCTTTCTAACAAAGAGCAGCCTGTAAAATCGAGTTGTAGCCATAGGTGCTGGCAGTTGTGCCAACCATGTTCAAAATGGCAGCTCCATCTTGCCTTCTCTGCCACCCACGTGCACAGTAAGGAGCAGACAAGATGGCCCTGGCCAAGGGGTAAGTTCATGTGCATAATAAGATTAGGGTGAGGCAGCCAGCCTTCCCCAGTGCCCTATGTAAACGTCATACCTGATTAAACCAATCTCTGAGTCCTAAGTAAATCAAACACTGCCTCTCCAAGCCAGACTATAAAATCCGGCGGATCCACCACCAGCAGGCTGCCTTTTACCCTCAGAACTCTCCTCTCTGTCACTAGAGAGCTGTTTTCCTTTCTCTTGCCTATTAAACCTCTGCTCCTAAATTTTCCTGGCACAAGATGACGAAACCTGGGTATTTACCCTAGACGATGTAGCTGCTTCAGTAATGGATAGTAAAGACAGGAAAATTAAGGCAAAATGTATTGTCTTCCAATGAAACAAATATCACCAGTACTGTGACATTTCTGCCAGAAGCAACGGTAACTTTGACAGGCCTTTTCATTGGCTTGCTGGAAAACTAACTGGCAATGCCGACTAGAAGTGGCTTGCTGTGTTTGTTCTGGTCCTACCAGAGTTTGTCATGGATCTGCCTCTGGAAACTCATGAAGCACATGACTTAGTGCAGCTCTGACAACTGTTCTCCTGAGGGGAATGATACCCTGCAAGAGAAGGTGAAGTCGGAAGCCTACTTTCATAGGTGCTGGTTCTCTGATGTCTGAGATGCAGCGTTTGCCACTTTATTATATGGCCAACCAGACTGTGAGCTCAAACTTCAGGATGCTAAAGGGAATGAATATGGCAGTTTAAAAAAAAAAAAAAAAAAACCTTTATATTTTAGACCTCCAAAATTGGCTGTTTAGACCCCAGTTGTTTCCTTCCTGAGTTTCAAATGCAAGAATGCTATAGTCACAACACACACAGACACAAAATCACTGGGTTTCGATTTTTCTTCTGGAATTGGGACATACATGAGTGAATAAAATATCCCTGGGAAAAACTCCAAATATCCAACGAACTAGTAAATCAAGATATAACAACACATTATTAAAATTTTAAAATACATAAAAATACTGTAGTAAACTGATAAAAAGCAGAATACAAATTAAATATACATATAGTCACAATTATAGTTCAAAATTAAAAACTCAGCCAGGCACAGTGGCTCATGTCTATAATCCCAGCACTTAAACCTAATGGGAAATATATTTTAAACAGTTAACGTGGGATTATGAGTAGTTTCCTTCTTCTGTGCATGTGTGTATTTAATTTGACAACATTTTATTGTAATGAAGGAAAAGTAAACTGAATTGGCTAAAAATCATCAAGCATTAAAAATTCCTTGAAAATTAAAGGAAGCATAAAAATAGCATATGATCATTAGATTACTGGGAAATATTTATAAGACATTGATGTATCATTTATCTACATTATGAAAAACAATTACATGACAAACTCATCATTTTAAGATGATTCTGTATCAAATGGGATTTCAAAATATGGCTTTCAGTACTTCTCAAAACTTTCAAGATCATCAGAAACAAGGGAAGTCTGAGAAACTCTCAGTTTCAAACCAACACAATTGTGCAATACAGTTCATATCCTCTTTTGGTTTATTTCTCTAATAAGAGCCCATTATTTCTGTGTCTTTGGCCATAGCTGTGTAAAACTAATTAATAATTTTGTTGGGTATATTTACTACTCTAACCATCCTCCCCCAAATATTTTCTCAGTCTGAATTAAGGCAATTATTTTATTGGAAAAAAATAGTTCTAATAGCTGGCTCACTGTCCCTGGCCTGATTATTATAAGCTATTTACTGAAATCAAATGCTATTGGCTATGTGCTGGCTGTGTCACAGTGTTCAAATTTTTGTCTTCTATTTGCATCTATTTTTGCAAGAGAAAACAATTATTCTAGTCTATATTTAAAAACTAACCCAATATACCCAATATATTTTATGCAAAGCTCTCTTCAGTACATAAATTTTAAAAATCTCTGTCCTTGTTTCCTACACTGTTTTTCCTTCCATTCACTCATTTATTCCACAGGTATTTTTATTTCAGAGCAGTTTGAAATTTGCAGGAAAAAATTGCAGTTGATAGAGTTCCCACACATCCTACAGCCCATTTTCCCTATTACGGACATCTTACATTGGTATGGTGTATTAGTTATAATTCATAAATTAATGCTGATAAATTACTAACTAAAGTTTATACTTAATTCATATTTATTTAGTTTGTTTTTAACAAAATATCATTTTTCCATTCCAGGATCCCAACTAGAATACGACGTTGCATTTAATCATAATATCTCCTTAGGTTCCTCTTGGCTGTGACAGTTTCTCAAGACTTCCCTTGTTTTTGATGATCTTGAAAGTTTTGAGAAGTACTGAACAGGTATTTTGTAGAATTTTCCTCCCTTGGGATTTGTCTGATTTTTTTTTTTTTTAATTTCGTAACTAGACTGTGGTTGTGTGTTTTAAGGAGGAATATCACAGAAGCGAAGTGCAATTCTCATCATGTCATATCAAGAGCACACACTAACAACATGACTTATTGCTGAATATTGAACTTGATCACCTGGCTGAGGTAGTGTTTGCCAGATTTCTCTGTAAAGGTACTGTTTTTCCCTCCATTCTATACTGTACTCCTTCAAAAGAAATCACCAACCACAGTTCATACTTAAGGAGTGGGGAAGTTACGATCTATTTATTTGAGGACAGAACATCTACATAATTATTTGGATTCTTCTGCATGGGAGATTTGTCTACTCTCACCAATTTACTAATTCACTCAACTATTTATATCCATATGGATTCATGGATACTCATTTTATACTTTTGGTTATAATCTAATACCACTTTACTTATTTTGTTGCTCAAATTGCTGTGGCTTTGGCCAGTGGGGGCCCTTTCAGTTGGTTCTGGTGTCCCTTTGCTAAGCCCTCATCCTTGTGTGGAGTTGTTGTATTTTTTTTGAGCACTTCCTTATTTTTTTGGTACTAAAGGATGTTCCAGGATCATCACAGATACATTCTGCCCCAGTCTTAGAATCAGCCCATTTTCCAAGGAGCCCTAACTCCATTTATTCAAGAAAGGTGTTAAAATCAAATCTGGGCGCTAGATGTGCTTGTTACTCCTAGGATGTTGTTGCTTCCAGACCCTTTCAGTTGAGAGAGTAAGGAAATCTACATGTATGTTAACATATTTATAAACATTTCTATATGTAACTATGTTATGCTGAACATGAGTTTATAAGGGTGTTTTCAATTCTAATTTATTAGAATGCTTTTAGTTCTAATCTGGCCTCTTCCCCTTGCTTACCTGTAAACTCTCACCCCAGTAATAAGAAGCCTAGATGTTTCCATTTACTTAATTGTTCAACTCCAAAATAGATGTGTAGTGGTATCAGAATTGTTATACCTTACACAGGCATTTATTTTTGAGTGGAGTTTTTGGTAGTCAATCAATTGCCTGAATCTGGGCTAAATATATGTATTTTAAAATCATCTGCATTTGTTAAATTTCGTTATCTCTACCTCATAATTTAAACATTCCTATGAATACAAACAGATAATTAAAGATCGTTTGCAACTGGAAAACGTAATTTTAACACTCTCTTCCTACCCCATTTTAAATATGATGAAACTTGAGTTCAAAGAATTACATACTCAAGGTCACACATGAGTAACAGTTATAGCATGTTGTCACTTGAAAGATATCTATGTTAAAATGGTAGCACACCAGTTATACCTGATCCACCATCTTTAAATTTCCTTTAAAAGACCATAAAAATACATATAAAAAATACAATTTAAAAATACGAATAGAAATTGTAAAACATTGGACAAAGAGATGCCCTAGATTTTTCTTTACCTATGCAGATAGACCAGAAGAAGATAAGAAAACCTAAATGCCCTAGACTTTTCTTTACCTATGCAGATAGACCAGAAGAAGATAAGAAAATATTTGGTTTTTCCTCTCTGCTCAACGTAACTCTATAACAAAGGAGCAACAGTGTCTAAAAATATTTTTTTAATATACTTTAAGTTCTAGGGTACATGTGCATAACGTGCAGGTTTGTTACCCAGCAATAAAATTATCAATAAAAAGGTTGAAGGCAGTAAAAAATAAATAATTAATGAGATGCCTGAATGCAGAGCATAGGGAGAGAAAATGTTAATTGTGACAGAGAAGTTGTTGACATGGAAATTAGAGGATGGATATTTTACCTGTATAAGAAATCAAAACAGGCTGGTCTTGGTGGCTCATGCCTATAATCCCAGTGGTTTGGGAGACTGAGGTGGGAGGATCACATGAGCCCAGGAGTTCAAGAACAGCCTAGGGAAAATAGTAAGACCCTGTCTCTACAACAACAGAAACACTAGCCATGCGAGGCGAGAGGCTGAGGTGGGATGATCATTTGAGATGTCAAGGCTGTAGTGAGCTATGTTCACACCACTGCATTCTAGCCTGGGTGACAGAGCATTTTATGTGTGTCTCAGAAAAAGAAAAATGAAAACAAAGAGAGCAAAGAAAATCACATTTTTCAAGTCCTGAGCAGTGTAACTGAAGTAAAAGATATAGTGACTGAAATTATAATTTACCTATAAAATAATTGACTACCTGGACATGCAAACACACACACACATACACTAAAAAGCTCCTAGAATGCCTAAGAAACCAGTGCACTTTACTGCAATTACAAAGATAAGGAAGGTGTGATCTTTATTAGTATAATAATAATCAGTTAGAAAGCACAATGGAAAAGTATTCCAGTGCCGATGATGTTAGGGAACTGCTCACATATTCAAGAGAAATGCACAGATGCCAAAGCAGAAAGGACAATAAACAGGAGTCCTCGTGGTCAAAAGATTAGCAGATGCAGCTTTCAATGGGAGGAGCAGGTTTTGGACCAAACTGCAGCACTTTTCTTCTTTCTGTGCTGCCTTGAGGGAAGGCAGTGGTAATACTAATCACTAACACTTAATGGTTCTCATGAGGTGGACACTGTTGTAAATGCTACATACATATTAATACACTTAGCCTTACTGTAGACTTAACCCTGTAAGTTTAAGAAGCTGGATGAACCCTACACAGGTTTAACCAAAGAAATCCAAATCAAGACACAATGTAATTAAACTTCTGAAAACTAAAGACAAAGAAAAAGTACAGAAAGCAACCAGAGAAAAATGATCTTAGATTTCCCTTACCTACAGGGAAAAAAAGACTATTTGTATGACAGCAAATTAATACTCATATTATCTTCATTTCGTAGGTGAATAAACTGACACTGGAACATTCAGGAACTTCTTCGTGGTCATGGTCACCCAGCTAGAGTGTGGAAGCCAGGCTGTCTGATTCCACGATCTGTGTTCTTAATCCTATGCATAAGGAAGCCATAATGAGGCAACCACTATTTTTAAGATTCACAGATGTTCGGGCCCAATTCACCAGAATGCCAAGTTATACAGAGTTGTGGAATCAAAACTGCAATTAGTAATAAAATGTGATGCTCTCTGGAACGTTTTTCATACATATATATGCTTCTTGGGACTCTCTCTGAAGGTTAAGAGAAATTGAGAAACGATGGAGAATTTAAGTGTTTTAGATCCTACATACATTAGACTTAAAAATAGTAACTATATACATGAGTATTTATAAACTTAAGAATGAACATAACATGAACCATGTGGCACCTATAAAATGAAAATACAATACCTACAAACCAACTGAGAGCAATAAAAGAAGCTTTAAGGACTTTCACTTCAGGAAGTCTGAATTAGATGCGCTCCTTCCCATTCCTCCCCCTAATTACAACAAGCTTGGACGTTACATACAGAGCAAACAGAAGGAGGCTCTGAAAGATGAAGAGAAGGCAAGTAGCTACAGACTTCACAACGTAAGGAATAATATGGTGGTGAATTACATTTGTGATGTTTTTTTGTCTCATATCCCATAATATCTCATATCTCATAATCAGTTAGAAAGCACAGTGAAAAAGTATTCCAAGGCCAATGGTGTTAGAGAACTGCTCACAAATTCAACAGAAATGCACAGGTACCAAAGCAGAAAGGACAATAAACAAGAGTGTTCATGGTCAAAAGATTAGAAGATGCAGCTTTCAATGGGAAGGGCAGGTTCTGGACCACACTGCAGTGCTTTTCTGCTTTCTGTGCTTTCCCACTCTAGAAGCTGAAGAAGATAACCCCAAAATGTCAATATATGTAGACCAAAAACCAGGCCCAATAAAAGTCTGCTCTCTCTAGCCAAAGGACTACAGTAGGGCAGCCCAGCAAGACAGAAAACCTTCAGACAACCTACCCCAGCCAAACACTAACAAAAAAAGTAAAAGAAAAAGTGAGCCACCACCCACTCCATATCGGTAAAAACTAAGTGGAAAGTCTAGACTTTCACCTCAAGAGGTTGCAACAAGCTACTCCAATACCCCTGCCGGGATAGTGTCACAGAAGGCTAAGTAAGAACCTGTGTTGTTGATTCCCCTCCAGAAGTAAAGAGTCCATACCTGCTATTTTAAGAGAGACCACATGGAAAGCCTAGATTTCAACACCTACCCAGCCTTAATGCTGTATTCTTTCCCTTCTTTACTGTTTGGTATCAAAGCAGCTCAGTGCAGAGTCAGAATGTTTGGCATTACTCTTCAGTAATGAGGCCACCTCCACCATGGTGGTAGTGGAGACCATGTGAGGACCAGGACTTGTACCCTGCCCAGAAGTAATGAGTAGACCCCTCTACAGGAAAGCTGAGGGGGAACCTAAACTTCTACCTCTCTCTGGCAGTAATAAAGTAGGAACTCACTTCCCCCTGCTGAGCAATAACAGAAAAAGCCAGCTGAAGTAAAAGCTTATTTCTTTCTTTATGTATATATGTTTTTGGAGATTGAGTCTTATTCTGTCACCTAGGCTGGAGCGCAGTGGAATAATCAGGGCTTACTGCAGCCTCAACCTCCTGGGCTCAAGCAGTCCTTCCACCTCAGCCTCCCGAGTAGCTAGGACCACAGGTGTGCACCACCACACATTGCTAACATTAACCTTTTTTCTAGAGATGGGGTCTTCCTATGTTGCCCAGGCTGGTCTGAAACTCCTGGGCTCAAGTGATCCTCCCACCTTGACGTCCCGGAGGGCTGGGATTACGGGTAAGAGTCATCACTCCAGGCTGAAGCTTTATATAATAACCAGAGTCTCATATTACAAAATGTCAAAGATTCAGTGAAAAGTTACTTGTTATGAATGGACAAGATCTCAAACTGAATGACAGAAGACAATTAATAGATGCTAACACTGAGATGACAAAGTTGTTAGAATCATCTGACAAATATTTTAAAGCGGCTATAATAAAAGTGCTACTGCAAGTGATTATAAACATGCTTGAGGCAAATGAAAAAATGCTACAAAGCTCAGAAAATAAATAAAATATATAAAGAAGAATCAAAGGGAAATTATAGAACCAAAAGATACCATAACTGAAATGCAAAGCTCCATGGATGGACTCAACAACAGAATGGAAAAAACAGAGGAAAGAAGTAGTTTACAGGAAATTAGAATAGACTAGAAAAATGAGCAAGACCCTGTGATAAAGAGCAAATATTTATGTTATTGAATTCCAGGAAAGAGAAGAGAATGAAAAAGTACTTAAATAATGGCTTAAGAATTTCTCACATTTTGCAAAGATTTAAACCTACGATTTGAGAAGCTGGGCAAACCTCAAACAGGATAAACCAAAGACACTCACACCAAGAAAAATAGTAATTAAACTTCTGATTAAGGAAGAAAAACAAAGATCTGGAAAGCAGCAAGAAAAAAAATGACGCACTTTCTATATGGTAAAAGCAATTTGAACAACAGAAGATTTCTCATCAGAAACTGTGGGGACCATGAGGAAATAACAGATATTTTTCAAGTGCTGAAATAAATCAACTGTCAATACAAAATGCTCTACTCAGTGAAAATATCTTTCAGGAATAAGAGGAAATCAGGACATACACAGACTTTTTTTTTTTTTTTTAATTAAGAATTTGTTGTTAGTTTATCTCCCTAAAAGAATGGCTAACGTTCTCCAAACACGAAGGAAATTGATAAGGAATCTTGAAATTTCAGTTAGAAACAATGAACATGGTAAGAAAAATATTGGTCAGTACACTAAGTTTCATTTCTCCTCTTGAATTTTCTAAATTATGACTTAGGATTGAAAGAAAAATCATAACATCTAGTATATATGTAGAGGAAAGATTTAAGACAGTGATGTTATAAATGAGGGAGGGTAAAGGAACATGAGATAACCACTAATATGACACACCAATAGACTATGATAAATTATGTGTCTAATGTGATTACTAGAAAAACCAGTTAAAATATAAAGATTGACAGAGTGAATTTAAAAACATGACACACTATATGCTGTTTACAATAAACTCACTTCAAAGATAATGCCATAGTCGGGTTGAAATTAAAAGAAATAAAATAGTGTATTATGTAAACCATCAAAAAAAAGCAGGAATGGCTGTATTAACATTAAAGTCAGCTTCAGAACTAAGGAAATTATCAGAGAGGGACATTATATAATTAAATGGTCGATTTACCAAAAGAACATAGCAATCATAAATGTGCTTGCAGCAAACAACAAAGCTGGAAAATACGTGAAGTGAAACTGATAGATCTAAAAGGAGAAACAGATACATCCATTCATTGTAGTTGGGGCCTTTATCACCCCTCACTCAACAATTGGTAGAACTGGACAGAAAACCAATAACAGTATGAAAGAACTCAACAACATGAGACAATAGGATCTAATATATATAGAACATTTCAGCAACAGCAGAATACATGTTCTTCAAGTTCTCACAGAACAACATATAAAGATAGACGCTGAGCCATAAAACCAGCCTCAACAAATTTAAAAGAACTGATATGCTACAAGAACTTTCTCCAACCACAAAAGAACCAAACTAGAAATCAATAACAATGATAATGGGAAAAATCTCCAAACACTTGAAAACTGAACAACAATAGTTTTATAACCCACGGTCATAGAGGAAATCTCAAATTTTAAAAATGCACTGAAATCAATGAAAATGAAAACAACAAAATTTGTGAGACACATAAAGCAGAACTGATGGGAAAATATATAGCACTAAATGCATGCTCTAGAAAAGTCTTCAACCAGTAACCTAAGCTTCCACCACAAAAACCTAAAAAAAGAAGGAAAAATAGACCCAATGCCAGCAGAAAGATGCAATAACAAAGGGTAGAACTCAATAAAATTGAAAACCGATAAACACTTTAAAGAAGAATAAAACAAAATAAAACAAAGAGCTGGTTCTTCGAAAAGGTCAATTACATTGACAAACCTCAAGCAAGACTGTCAAAAAAAAAAAAAAAAAAAAAAGGACTTACCAGAGATGAAATGGGATATCGCTACCAATACTGCAAACATCAAAAGGATAAGTAAATACTCTGAACTGTACAGACATGAATCTGACAATTTAGACAAAATGGATTATTTCCCTAGAAAACACAAACTACTACAACTTACCCAATGTAAGATAGATTATTTGAATAGCCTTATAAGTACTAAAAAAAATTAAACTCATGATTTAAAAATTCCGAAACAGAAAGTCTCCAGGGCCAAATTGTTTCCTTCAGAATTCCACCACATTTGTAAAGATTTGACAGCAATTCTATACAGTGTCTTTGAGAAAATAGAAGGTGGTATTTTCTAATTCATTTTAGGAAGCTATTAATACCCTGATACCAAAATGTATACTGCAAATTGATAAAATTATAGACCCCTGCATATTAAATTTCAAAATAAAAATGATAAAAATACTTGGGTAATGAATAACAGCATAACAAAAAACCACAGACCAATATCTCATGAACATAGACACAAAAAATGCTTCACAATATGACATAGAATTCAGTAATATATGAGAATTATATACCACAACCCAGTAAGACTTATTCCAAGAATGGAAGACTGGCTCAATAGTTAAAAATCAATCAGTGTAGTGCAAATATTAATAGCTAATGAAGAAATGTCATAAAATGAATGCAGAAAAAGGATTTGACAAAATTCAACACTCATTTATGAAAAAATGCTCAGAAAAAATAGGAATTAAAGGACACCCACAAAAACTTTCAGCTAACATAATTCTTAATGGTGAATGATTGAATGAATGTTTTCTTCCTGAGCTTGAGAATAAGGTAAGGGTATCATCCCTAATGACTCTTATTCAACATAGTGCTCAAAGTTCTATGAAGTGCAATTAGGCAATAAAGAGAAATAAAAGACAGGTTAAAAAAAAAGAAGAAGAAGAAATTAAATTGTATTTGAAAAAGCTGATTGTCTACCTAGAAAATCTCAAGGAAAACACTATTAATATACAGAACAACCTGAATGAATCTTCAGAGAATTACGCTGTATCAGAAAAAGCCAATCCCAAAAGATTACATACTATGTAATTCCATTTGTGTAAGATTCTTGAACTGACAAAACTATAGAAGTGAACAGATTAGTGATTGTTAGGGGTGAGGGGGCATGGGTCAGAGACAGGAGTTGGGGATATAAAAAGGCAACCTGAGGGATCCTTATGGTGATTGAAATGTTCTGTATGTTGGCTCTATCAGTGTCAGTACTCCAGTTCGACTATGGTTCTACAGTTTTACAAGATGTTATTGAGGAAAACTGCATAAATGGTGCCCAGGATCTCTCTATTGTTTCTTGCTGATTATGTATCTGCAATGATTGCAAAATAAAAAGGTTTAATTTTTAAAAAGGATTAAACATTACATAGCATACACCTGAATAAAAGACAAAATTTGGCTAAGGATTATTTTTGTCCTAATATGTGGATTTTGTACAACATAAATCACAATCCCCTACAATCTGTATTGTAAATTGATAAAATGTAAAACCTGTGTATTACAAAATAAAAGATGAACAAAAATTACAAAACACTAATTTAAGTAAGAAATACCCTAGTGCCCCAATGTATCAGTAGACAAACACATGGACAGATAGTTTACAAAAGGGGAAGAACATATGGTGAATAAATATTACGAGATGTCTAATATTGTTAGCTGTCAGTGAAACATGAAATAAAATGACACTGCACACATCTCAAGTCTCTAGCAGAGCACTGACCAAACTGAAACTTCCCACTTCAACTGGAATTTAATTTGCTAAATCATTTTTCCTCAATCTAAGAAAATTCATAGCTATTCTCTCTAAACACATTCACTAGAATAATTGACAAGACACTGTACATCCCTTGACTTCTTGACCTGCAGCTTCCTGATTGCCTTCTTGGCTTTACTTAGAAAATACCCACTAGCATCCTACTGTTAGTATAGTTCTCAAGTCTCTCTCCATGGAAATAACAGTCTAGGAAAAGGGCCTACAACATAAATCTCACAGTGGTTACAAATTTTTGTGAGAAATGATATCTTCATGGGGCACACCCCACTTGTAAGCACTGGGTGTGACACTCCCAGGACCCTTGGGAGTGGTGGTTAGCTCCAGCTACAGGCTGATATTACAAAGATAGGGCAACCTCATAGGGAAACCTCATGGGTTTCACGTCTTGAATGTGCCTCATAGTTTTATTTTTTCTAAGATATGTTTCTACTGGATTGAATTATTGTCAGTCTTCACAGTTTCTCTTTTCATTCAATGGAAAATTTGAAAAAAGAATTAGATGTTTTGTCTGAGACTGGGAAGTGGACAGGCCTGGCCCTGACATTCACAGGATCTACTCAAGGGTATAGAAGGAGACACACACTATGAGCAGTGAGACCCTCAAGCCAAGCCAACCAATTCCTGTTTACAGCTTGGGCAGACCTCAAACTCTGTTTATATTGCCCATTCCAGGTTAGAAGGCCAGATTCAAACAGAATTCCTGCAGAAATTCATATAGATTCTCGCAAATCCTGAGCCAGAATATGGCAGCAAATTGAGAGAGCTGGTGCCCTTTTGCCCAGGCCCTGGACTTCAGCTGGCAGCTCTCCCTTCTCTTTCTTTCCTGGGTTCTATCTTGTACTACAAGGGACCTCACAAACATGTATGTGGGCACACCAGCTATTGAGCTCTGTATTCATCTCACAAGGAGCCAATCTTAGGCCACCCTTCCTTGGGTTTTGGAATAGGCATATCAGCTTTGGGATCTGTTCTTTGGAATTAGAGCTTTGTGAAGAGCCTGCACATGCCCAGAAGTGAAGCCAGGGCTGTTTTGGGCAAAGAATTCTGAGGTTCCAGGACCCAGATCATGAAAGACATGGTAAGTTCTCTGAGTGAACAAAGATCTCTTTGGCCCCACCACTCTGCCCTATGGAGAAGAGCTCAGCTAAAGAGTAAAGTGAGGCTGTCAGAAGTATAAGGCCCAGGACAACGAGATGTTTAATGCGAGACGTAGAGTTAATTGTCTGCAAAAGTGGAAAATTTTCTAATTTACCAATTGACCTATTACTCAATAATTAACAAGAAATTCAATTCATTTTATTCCCACCCATCCACATCAAATGGTCTTGATGAATCATTGTGCATAGCTTCTCAGCATCTTAGGCATTCATAGGGAAAGAGATAGATATAAATATTTGGTGGGTACTCTTTTTATGTTTTGAGGAAGGACGAAGGGGATATAGAGATCAGAGTTTGGACGTAGAATACAGCTCCACTTTTTCTCTCTGTTGCAATATAATGGGATGTGCCATACTGCTAAGATGGTCCCCTAGATGTTCACCTTTTATTTATGCCATATCGCTTACTCAAAATTATTTGAGGCAGCGTTACATTACAGTTTAACTTTGCCCTTTTAAGCTTTTGTCATGACAAAAAGTACTTTCACATGTAACATTTCATTTTACTCTAGTATAATAGATTGCATTCAAGAGTTACTTTCTAATTTCTAATTTTGGGTTCATTAATAATAAACAACTTTACATATTCATTGAGTAATTTTTATGCATCAGGTACAATGTTACGTGCTGGGAATATAATAGTGAGTAAACAAGATAGACACAATTCCATCTTCACTAAATTTATAGTCTATTGGAAAACACACTCCCAAAAAATCAGGAAAAAATTTCAAACAATCATTAATTTTAATAAATAGCTTTAAAGGAGGAAAAATACAAAAGAACATATTAAGTCATTGAAACAAAATTAACAAGGATATTCAGGACTGGAACTCAGCTCTGGATCAAGTGGACTTATTATCTACAGAATTCTCCAACCAAAAACAATAGAATATATATTATTCTCAGTGCCACATGGCACTTGCTCTAAAATTGATCACATAATTGGAAATAAAACACTCTTCAGCAAATGAAAAAGAACTGAAATCAACAGTCTCTCAGACCACAGTACAATCAAATTAGAACTCAAGATTATGAAATTCAAAACCACACAACTATGTGGAAATTGAACAACCTGCTCCTGAATGACTCCGGGTAAATAATGAAATTAAGGCAGAAATTAAGAAGTTCTTTGAAACCAATGGGAACAAAAAGACAATGTACCAGAATCTCTGGGATGCAGCTCAAGCAGTGTTAAGAGGGAAATTTATAGCACTAAATGCCCATATCAGAAAGCTACAAAGATTTCAAATCAACACCCTAACATCTCAACTAAAAGAACTAGAGAACCAAGAGCAAATGAAATGAAAATTAAAATCACAATGAGATACCATCTCATGCCAGTCAGAATGGCAATTAAAAAGTGCAGAAACAACAGATGCTGGAGAGGCTGTGGAGAAACAGGAACGCTTTTACACTATTGGCAGAAATGTAAATTCATTGTGGAAGACAGGTGGCAATTTTTCAAAGACCTAGAATGAGAAATACCATTTGACCCAGCAATTGCATTACTGGGTATATATCCAAAGGAATACAAATCTTTCTACTATAAAGATACATGCATGCATATGTTCACTGCAGCACTGTTAACAATAACAAAGACATGGAATCAACCCAAATGCTCATCGATGATAGACTAGATAAAGAAAATGTGGCACATACACCCCACGGAATAGTATGCAGCTATAAAAAGGAAAGAGGTCATGTGTTTGCAGAGACGTAGATGGAGCTGAAAGCCATTATCCTCAGCAAACTAACACAGGAACAGAAAACCAAACACTGCATGTTCTCACTTTTAAGTAGGAGCAGAACAATGAGAACACATGACACAGGAAGGGGAACATCACACACCAGAGCCTGTTGGGTGGTTGTGGGGAGGAAGAACAATGGGGTAAATAGCTAATGCTTGCAGGGCTTAATACCTAGGTGATGGGTTGATAGGTGCAGAGCACTGCCATGGCACACGTTTACCTATGTAACAAACCTTCGCATCCTGCACATGTATTCCAGAACTTAAAATTACAAAAGAACAAAATGCAGAATATATAGCTACATAGGACTTTTAGCTCTATTTCAGATAAATTAAAGAAGCCTTTTCTGACCACTCTATTACAATTAATCATTTTGTCAGCACTCCTCATCTCCTCACTTTTCTCATACACACACATGATCAGCTTACTTTTGATTTTTGCTCTCTCTATTCATATGTAAGCTCTATGAGGATAGGGCCTGCTGCCTTTTTATTGTAATGGCTTTTACTCATTTTTTCTGGGACTGAAATAATGCCTGGCACACCATACAGTAGTTCACCCCTCCCCTTATCCACAGAGGATATGTTCCAAGACCTCCAATGGATGCCTAAAATTGCACATGGTACCAAACCCTATATACAGACAGTCCCCAACTATCATGGTTCAAATTAAGATTTTTCAGCTTTACAATGGTGTAAAAGTAGTATGCATTCAATAGAAACTGTACTTTGAGGACCTATACAACCATTCATTTTTTGAATTTCAACTTTTGGCTACAGGGAATACATGTGCAACTTTGTTACATGGGTATATTGCATGATGCTGAGGTCTGGGGTACAGATCCTGTCACCCAGTAGTGAGCATAGTACCCGATAGGTACTATCAGATAGATTCATTAAAGAACTCAAAGTATATTTACCATTTGATCCAGCAATCCCACTACTGGCCACCTATCAAAAGGAAAATAAGTCATTGCATGAAAAAGACACATACACACATGTTATTGCAGCTCGATTCACAGTTGCAAAGATATGGAGTCAACCTAAGTGCCCATCGACCAATGAGTAAAGAAAATGTAGAATATACACACTATGGAATACTACTCAGCCATAAAAAAAGAATGAAATAATGTATTTTGCAACAACTTGGATGGAGCTCCAGGCTATTGTGCTAAGTGAAGTAACTCAGGAATGGAAAACCAAACACCATATGTTCTCATTTATAAGCTAAGCTATGAGTACCAAAAGGCATACAGAGTATTGTAATGGACTTTGGAGACTCAGAAGTGGGAGAGTGGGAAGGAGGGTGAGAAGGAGGATGAGAAGGAGGATGGGAAGAAGGATGGGAAGGAGGATGGGAAGAGGGGGTGTGAGATAAACTACATATTAGGTACAATGTATACTACTCAGGTGACAGGTGCACCAAAATCTCAGAATTCACCATTATATAATTCATTCATATAACCAAAAACCACTTGTACCTCAAAAACTATGAAATAAAAAGAATTAAATAATAATAGCTATTCTAAGTGATATGAGATGGTATCTTATTGTGGTTTGATTTGTATTTCTGATAATGATGTAGCATTTTTTCATGCTCGTTGGACGCTTCTTTTGAGAAGTGTCTTTTCACGTTCTTTGCCCATTTTTTTACTGGGTTTATTTGGTTCTTGCTTAAGTTCTTTATAGATTCTAGGTATCAGAACTTGTCAGATGCATTGCTTGTGAATATTTTCTTCTATTCTACAGGCATCTGTTTACTCTTTATAGTTTCTTTTGCTGTGCAGAAGCTCTTTAGTCTAATTAGATCCCACTTGTCAAATTTTGTTTATATTGCAGTTGCTTTTTGGGCTTCGCCAAAAGTTATTTGCCAAGGCTGATGTCAAGAAGGGTATTTCCTAGGTATTTTTCTAGCATTTTTATAGTTTGAGGTCTTAAATTTAAATCCTTAGTCAATCTTGAGTTAATTTTTGCACATGGTGAAAGGGAAGTATTCAATTTTTTTATTCTGCATATGTCTAGCCAGTTATCCTAGCATCATTTATTGAATCAGGAGTTCTTTCCCCATTGTTTGTTATTGCCAGCTTTGTTGAAGATCAGATGGTTGTGTGTGGCTTTATTGCTGAGTTTTCTATTCCATTCCATTGGTCTATGTGTCTGTTTTTGTGCCAGTACCATGCTGATTTGGTTACTGTAGACTTGTAGTAGTGTTTGAATAGTGTGATGCCTCTGGATTTGTTCTTTTTGCTTAGGATTGCCTTAGCTATTCAGGCTTTTTGGCTTCATATGAATCTTAGAAAATTTTCTAATTCTGTGAAAAACAACATTGGTAGTCTGATAGGAATAGCATTCAATCTGTAGATTACCTTGAGCAATATGGCCATTCTAAAGATATTGATTCTTCCTACTCGTGAGCATGGAATGTTTTTCCAGTTATTTGTGTTATCTATGATTCCTTTTGGCAGTGTTTTGTAGTTCTCCTTGTAGAGATCTTTCAACTCTGGTTAGCTGTATTACTAGGTATTTCATTTTCTTTGTTGCTATTGTAAATGGGATTGTGTTCTTGATTTGACTGTCTCCTGGATGTTATTGGTGTATAGAAATGCTATTGATTTTTGTACATTGATTTTGTATCCTGAAACCTTACTAATTTATTATAATAGTTCTAGAAGTATTTAGGGTTTTCTAGATATATAATCATATTGTCAGCAAAGAGAAATAGTTTGATTACTTCTTTTCCTATCTGAATGCCTTGTATTTCTTTCTCTTGCCTGACTGCTCTGGCCAGGACTTCTCGTACTATGTTGAATGGGAGTGGTGAGTGGGCATCCTTGTCTTTTTCCATTTCTCAAGGGGAATGCCTCCAGCTTTTGCCCATTCATTATGATACTGGCTGTGGTTCTGACATAGATGACTCTTATTATTTTGAGGTATGTTCCTTTAATGCCTAGTCAGTTGAGGGTTTTGTTTGTTTGTTTGTTTTTTATCATGAAGGAATGTTGGATTTTATTGAAAGCTTTTTCTACATCTATTAGGTTACATAATTTATTGGAAGTTACAGGATCCAATAAATTATGTGAGGTATTCTATACTTTAGCATAAAATAAGTTTTCTATTAGATGATTTTGCCCAGCTATAGGCTAATATAAGTGTTCTGAGTACATTTAAGGTAAGCTAGACTAAGTTATGATATTGGTAGGTCTATTAAATATGATTTTGACTTATATTTTCAAGTTACAATAGGTTTATCAGAATGTAGCCCCATCATAAGTTGAGGAACAGCTGTATACTGTTTTGTTGTTGATCTGATAACCAAGAAAGCTACTGAGTGACTAACAGGTAGGTAGCATACATAGCATGGATATGCTAGACAAAGGGATAACTCACGTCCCAGGCAGGATGAAACAGAACAGTGCAAGGTTTCATCATGCCACTCAGAATGGTGTGCAATTTACGACTTACTAATTATTTCTGGAATTTTTCATTTGATATTTTTAGGACACAGTTGACTGCAGATAACCGAAATCATGGAAAGCAAAACAGCAGTTAAGGGAGACTATTGTCAGTGCTTAGTAAGTACTTACTGAATGAATAAATGAGGTCATCAGAAAAGGCTTTCTGAGAAATAAACATTTAAACTGAGACCTAAATATGGAGCCAGTCGTGCAAGGAGGGGTGAGAGGAGAAGACTTTTCTAGGTGGAGGAAACAGATACAAAGTCCCTGAGGCAGGAAAGAGATTTTGACATACAAGGAACTTAAGAAAGTCCGTATGCTAGAAGCATGTATTGGGCAGTGGCTGGAGCTGAGGTTGGAGACATGAGTAGGACAACGTTGTTCTGTGTCTCATAGGTTAAGGTAAAGATTAGATTTTATTGTAAATGAATTGGGAAGAGATACAAGCAAAGTAGTAATACGTGGGTTTAAACATGATCATGCTTGTTTCTGGGCATGAAACAACTATTAAAGGATGACAAAAGTATAACCATGGAGATCAGTTATAAGACTGTTGCAACAACAGTGATAATATTACCAGTATTTATTGAGCACTTACTCCTATCAGGTACTAGTCTAAGTGCTTTACATATAGTCTTATTTAAACAAAAATTTAGTTTAATTAACTGGTAAGTTCGATACTTTTCAAATTGTTTTCTTTTTTTTTTTTTTTTTTTTGTTTTGTTTTGAGACGGAGTCTCGCTGTGTCCCCCAGGCTGGAGTGCAGTGGCGCGACCTCAGCTCACTGCAAGCTTCGCCTCCCGGGTTCACACCATTCTCCTGCCTCAGCCTCCTGAGTAGCTGGGACTACAGGCGCCCACTACCGCGCCCGGCTAATTTTTTGTATTTTTAGTAGAGACGGGGTTTCACCGTGGTCTCGATCTCCTGACCTTGTGATCCGCCTGCCTCAGCCTCCCAAAGTGCTGGGATTACAGGCGTGAGCCACCGCACCCGGCCAAATTGTTTTTTTTTTCTTAAGCATTACTTTTCCATATTATAATCTACCTTAGTGTAATAAACACTATGATTCAAAGGTTTTTTTGGTTTTTGTTTTGTTTTGTTTTTGAGACGGAGTCTCATGCTGTCACCCAAGCTGAAGTGAGATGGCACAACCTCAGCTCACTGCAACCTCTGCCTCCCGAGTTCAAGCAATTCTCCCCCCTCATCCTCCCTAGTATCTGGGATTACAGGTGCCCATCACCATGCCCAGCTAATTTTTATATTTTTAGTAGAGATGGGGTTTCACCATGTTAGCCAGGCTAGTCTTGAACACCTGACCTCACGTGATCCACCTGCCTTGGCATCCCAAAGTGCTGGGATTACAGGTGTGATCCTATCATCATACCTTACACTGCGCCAGCCTTAAAGGTATTCTTTATCTTAAAGAGAAATTGAGAAATGTTCCAGTAGATATTTAAGAATTACAATTGATCCTTGGGCATCTGAAAATGGTGTTTAGAGACAATAATGAAGCCATGCAGGGGATATTCTAAAGTGGGAATTCTTTTGGGAACTGGGTAGGAGAATCCAGCTATTAGAGGTGAAAGTCTAGGCTAAGATGACTACAGTGGTAAATATGCAAAGAAGATCAATGCAGGTTAAGAAAGACAGAAAGAGAAAGACGAAAGGAAGAAAGGAAGGAAGAAGGAAGGAAGAAGGAAGGAAGGAAGGAAGGAAGGAAGGGAAGGAAGGAAGGAAGGAAGGAAGGAAGGAAGGAAGGAAAGAAAGAAAGAAAGAAAAGAAAGAAAGAAAGAAAGAAAGAAAGAAAAAAGAAGGAAAGAAAGAAAGAAAAGAAGGAAAGAAGGGAAGGAGGAAGGAGGGAAGGGAGGAAGGAAGGAATGAAATGAAGATGAAAATATATTGAGAGAAAGAAAGAAAGAAAGAGAGAAAGAAAAAAGAAAGGAAGGAAGGAAGGAAGGAAGAAAGAAAGAAAGAAAGAAAGAAAGAAAGAAAGAAAGAAAGAAAGAAAAAAGAAAGAGAAAGAAAGAAAGAAAGAGAAAGAAAGAGAAAGAAAGAAAGAAAGAGAAAGAAAGAAAAAGAAAGAGAAAGAAAGAAAGAAAGAAAGAAAGAAAGAAAGAAAGAAAGAGGAAAGAAAGGAAGGAAGGAAGGAAGGAAGGAAGGAAGGAAGGAAGGAAGGAAGGAAGGAAGGAAGGAAGGAAGGAAGGAAGGAAGGAAGGAAGGAAGGGAGGGAGGGAGGAAGGAAGGAAGGAAGGAAGGAAGGAAGGAAGGAGAAATTGAAGTTTCATTGAATAGAGGGAAAGCATGGAGGTAGGGTGGAATTAAAGATATCTTCAAGGCTTTGAGAAACAGAGATATAGTGGACACTGTTCATGCTCTGCCTAGATCCCCTTTATGTGCCTATTGCATCCATCTTCTAAATACCAGGGAAATTATGTCTTTTTATCCAGGGACAGCTGACAGCTAATGACTGACTTATACGTCCTGGAATACCCCTCAAGGTGAGACAACTCTGTGGAGCCCTCCTGCTTCAGAGTTCCCTGTGGGATCAGGCTGAGGCTAGACTTCAACTGAAACCACATCTTGCTCAGCTTCTGCTCTTGCCTTATCTGTTTCTTCTCCTTCCAGATTTCCCCGAGAGTACTTCCTCAATAAATCACTTATGCAAGGATCCCTGTCCTAGGCTCTGTTTCTATGGATACTGAGGTAAGATAGAAGAGTGGGGAAATACTGGAGCAACTGCCTTAGAGGGAAAAGTGGGAGAGCAGTGTTCATTTGTACTTGTTTGACAGATACTATCAATCTTTTCCCAACATAGTAAAAGTTCTCATGGTGCACCTTTCACACGGGAAGGGTATGATCACAGCTAGAGGAGGAAATTGCAAGATACTGAAGTAGTAGGCATATTTCAAGTACACTTCATCTAAATTTGACTTTTTAATATCATTTCCTTAGCTAGAGAGCCAAATGCCCATTGAACTAGTTCTAAGTGCATTTTATTAAGTGACCTAAATTTTGAAAATCTAAGTACTTTTCAAATAGAGAATAGAGGACCCATGAGCACCTAGGGATCTGTAAAACATCCCAAACAATTTTTCAAGTGTTGTATTTTTGGCAAAACTTAGTTTAACTCGTTTTGCAAGTGCTCTTCTCTCAGTTTTTAAACCCTTGGGCATTTCAAAGGAAATTTAATCCGTATGTTTCTGATTCATTTACATTTTAAGTCATAAAAATGTTATTTTTATAAGGGCTGTTTGATATCCAAGAAACTTTCTGAGCCTTTTTAAAAATCTCTTTAAAGTCTTGTTAGTGGGAGCCAGGGAGCTGACATGGTGTGTGATGCACCACCCGAAAATGTAATCCAGACAGACTCAGTCATAGACTGACCTCAGAACAATGCGTGCCACAGCCAGCCAAAAAATAATGGCAATGTGATGATCAAGAAAGTTGGTCTGGACACCAGAGGACCCCTGAGACACCCAAGAGAAGCCAACAGCAAATGATAGGAAAGATTAAAGTGAGATATATTAGCATGTCCTTGATGCATGGGCACATATAAGGACTAGACTAACCTCCATTATAGCAAGCCTTGATTCCTGGCACCTTTCAGGAAGATCCACAGATTTCTGCAGGACAAAGTCCCATATCACCACCCACATGCTTTATGTAAAGAAATGCTTTCCCCCAGCATTGTATATAATAAGGCGTCGAAATAACATTCGAGGACTTAAAGTAACTCACTGTATATTCTTACTACACAGTCTTAGGCAGCAATTAAAATGCTGATGTTAATCATATTTAAAGATGTAGAGAGATATTCCTTGTTCATTACTAAATGCAAAATGTGGTGACAAACCTGTATATAGACATTAGGATCACATTTATTTAAAAAAGGACTATCAAATATCTATGTGCATTGAAATATTAAATAGTAATTATCTGTAACTGGTAGGGTCAAGGTGTTTTAATTTTATTTGCTTTGTTATATTTTCTAACTTTTCTACAATATGCATTGTGTAGTTTAAAAAACTATTTGTCTGCATTTTTTAGATTATACAGAATAGTATTCCTATAATATTGTAAGAGAGCAATGCCCTTCTTTCTCTGCTTGTTTCTTTTGCTTGGTAACAACGTGCATAGGGTCCAAGCCGGAGGGGGTGCCGCAGCAAGTACTTGATGATCAAACCGTCTGAGAGTTGATGGAATGCAAGCGTTCATCTGGAATGGCTGAGTCTGTGGTGACCATGCTTTCTGAACCCCAAATTGGTCACACGGTCTAACCTGTGGGGAGTACACGACAGGAGAGATTATTTTAAATCGGAACTGCTCTCAAACTTCCAGGACATATGGTCTTTCTGGCTGTGGGGCACGTTGCTTCAGAAAGGAGAAAAAATTCTAAAAGGCAACCTGAGGAACTCTGAAGGAAAAAATAACAGCTGGTAATTTATAAAACTATAGCTGCTGGTACTGAACATCCGCTGAACAAGAAGAACTCTTCATTCTCCCTCATGTGAATGCAGCAGCATTTTAAATCCAAAGGCCTATTACTCTCACATCTGCTGGCATCTAGTCAGCTGCTGTTTAAAGTCCTCCCTGCACAAAATGAACACGGCTGCCAATATTAATTATCTCCATAATTCTCCTGAAACGTGTAAAATAAATGCTTTCCCCTGAAGAACCACTCTCCCTAATATCATTAGCACCCCATTTCCTCTCTGCTTTTCTACCATCCCCACAACCTCAGGGCTGGTTCTGAATAACAAGCTATTTTCCTGTCTGTTCAGCTGGGCTTGTTACATCCTCTTTGATCATAAAGATGGAGTAATGCAAAGCAAAACCATCCTTTTTGAGCCCCCATTAGTAGAGAAAAGTTAGATACTAATAATCTTTAATGCTTCCTTTAAAAAAAAAAAAAGTGATTCCACAACATTCCAATCAAAAGGAATAGGATAAGTAGGGGAATCAGTTAATTATATAAAATCAAGTTATTTCAAAGTCCTGGAAAGACTTTAACATTCTGTGATGATTCTATTTAAATATGCTATATTCTTACCTTCTGGAATAGCTAGATCCATTCTAAATAGGCATTAACTTTAAAGTTTAAAAATGATGAAAAGTTTAACCAATTGGCCTGTCATGATTAATCATACTCTTCTACCAAACACTTTCTGCTCAACCCACAAGAAATGAACTCTCGGTGTCATGTCCTATGGGATAGTTTCCAAATGCTGGCAAATCTCTCTTCCAACGGACAGCATTTTCTTCAAAAGTTTACCAGGGCCCTAGTTACAGATTGATGTCATATAAAGTCAATGTCCATTCCAAATCAGACCTACGTAAATGAACTTCAAAAGTCCTTCATCCCATAGCAATGCAATGGGATGTTTTACTGATTCCCCCATCTGAGACAGTTTAAGAGAGAGAGGGAAAGGAGGAGGAGGAGAGATGCAAGGAGGGGGGAGAGAGAGACTGACTTGATCTTTGATAAATTCATCCCCTACTGTTCTACTTTTGTCATCATGCCATGAGTCCTAGATTCAATTATCACCAAAGCAGTGGTATCCCCAACATTAGACAGGATGTGAAATATTGTTACAGACTATAGGTGCCTAATAATTATTTCATTGTAAAGGGTAGAGTGATTCGTACAAAACAAAAAGACTGTATATACATCATACTATGAGAGGGAAAGTAACTTTCTCAGGAAAGTTGACACTTGAGTTAAATGATTAGGAGTTAAACCAGGGGTAGAGTGTGAATGCAGAGGATAAATAAATGAATAATATTGTCAAGTACTTTTTGGTCAATGGGCATTATATCGCTACCAATTAGAGCTGGTAGGCATATAGACTACCCCCCTCCCAAAAAAAGAAAACAGATCAGAACCAAATTATGATCAAATGTATATTTGAAAACAATGAAAGTATTTTGTTAATTTTTTAAAAATCAACATCCCTCATCTTAAGTAGATTTTTTCCCATTGGAGATCCAGCAACATTTTATTCTCTGGCTACTTCTGAATCATGTAAAACCAAGTTCTCATTTTTTTTCAGAAAGCAAAAAACTGTGTGATGTTTGAGAATACCTTTTTTTTTTTTTTTTTTTTTTGAGACTCACTGTCGCCCAGGCTGGAGTACAGTGGCGCAATCTCGGCTTACTGCACCCTCCGCCTCCCAGGTTCAAGCGATTCTCCAGCCTCAGCCTCCTGAGTAGCTGGGACTACAGGAGTGCGCCACCGTGTCTGGCTAATTCTTTTTTTTATATTTTTAGTAGAGGCAAGGTTTCACCATGTTGGCCACACTGGTCTCGAACTCCTGACCTCAGGTGACCCACCCGCCTCCGCCTCCCAAGGTGCTGGGATTACAAGCATGAGCCACCGCACCCAGCCTCTTTACTATTTTTCTTAACATAGAATGTTGTGTTTGAAAAAGCATGTAAACCCAGGACTTTGAGACTAACCTGAGCAACATGGCAAAACACCATCTCTACACAAAATACAAAAATTAGCTGGGTGTGGTGGCACGCATCTGTAGTCTCAATTACTCAGGAGGCTGAGATGGGAGGATTGCTTGAGCCCAGGAGGCTGAGACTGCCGTAAGCCCAAATTGCACTATTGTACTCCAGCCTGAGTGACAGAGTGAGACTCTATCTCAAGAGAAAAAAAAAAGAAAAGAAAAAGCATGGATTTAGGTTTGAATCCCAGATTCCCCACCCATCAGCTTCGTGATGTAGCATATTAACTTTTCAGAGACTCAGTTTCCTCATCTGTTTTAATAGTGGCCAACATTTCTTGTTTAATAGAGCTGTTGATAGACTTTAATTCAATGATGTTTTAAGGGTGATAATATAGTATCTGGCATACAATCCATGTTTATTCTCTTCTTTTTCCCTTTCCTTGGGGATAGGGGTCTGAGAAGGGGAAATGAGATAGCCCAAGCTCAGCATCTTAGAAATAGTGCCCATGTTCAAGCAACACTAATATTTGCATGGTTGGCCTGATGTAAGTTAGCCAAGCCTGACTCAGTCTGATCATGTTCCTTTTCATCAACTGGAAAAAAAAAAGTAATATTTAGTTAGGGATTTGGGATGTCAGTAGAAAGCTAGTGCTCACCATTTCATTTACACAATGGAGAGACACCTGCAGTGTAGCTTGTAGAACAGAATAGAATTGTTATAAAGAATATCCCCCATGGCAGCAAGGACACTTACAGTTAATGAGCTAATAAATATTGTCAAGTGACCTTTCTCCTGCCAAGTATTAAATCATAAAGAGGGGGGAAGGGAAGGATTAGAACTGCACATTTACTACAGAGTTCAAATTCTGAGCTGCTTCTGGCAAACTTTTATTACAATTGACCACATCTTAGGCTTGTCAGTCCACCATTTCCCCATGTTGCCTGACACTGCATGTTTGTTCTCTAGGGCAGGGACTTCTTTCTTGTGGGCCAGTATCTGGTAGGAAGCACAATTGTTCTTTTTCCTTTCAGGAATGCCCCTTGGCAGGTTCGTCTCTCCTGTTGCTGCCAGACCTAAGGATAAAGATTGGTCTTCCCCACTGCAAAATTAGCCTTTTCAGTCTCATTTCCTAGTCTCATTTCTCTCCAGAGATTGTTATGATACTTGTTCTCGGTATTTGCTCAAAAATGTGTGAATTTTAAATTTCCAACCTTGACACTCCATTCCAAATATATGGTCTATTCCAATTATTTTTCACTGGACACCACAACTCACCATTTCTTCAACTTCTAATTAGAGCCAGTGTGGTTGTTTTAGAAAATGTCCACAAATGCTTTGATCTGGCTTTCTTCAAAAGGTAGAGGCTAGTTTCCCTCACTTGGAGTGTGGCTGAACTTAGTGACTTCTAATGAATACAATGCGGTAAAATTAATGTTGTTAGACTTCCAGGACTAGATCATAAAAGGCATAGTGACATTCTTTCTGTTCTTTTTCTTAGATTAACCACTTTGGGGAAAATCAGTGCTATGAGAATTCTCAAATAACTGTATCGAGAAACCCACAGGGTAAGGAATGTAGGCTTCCTGCCAATAGCTATCGGAGTCAACCATCTTGGAAGCAAACCCTCCAGCCCCAATTAAGCCTTCAGATGACTACAATCTTGGCTGATGCCTGTTTGGCAACCTCATGAGAAACTCTAATAGAAAATCCTCTAGCTAATCTGCTCCTAACTTTCTGACCCACAGAAACTATGAGGTAATAAATGCTTATTGTATTAAGCTACTAAGTTCAGTAATTTGCTGTGCAGCAAAAGATAACTAATGGAGGTGGATTGTAAGATGTGTTTCTGGTCCCTTGCTTACTTATGAATGACAGAACAAGTTTTCTTTGAATATTTCTATTTTTCCCAAAGAAATGTTAAGTTTCTGTTCAGCATTACTAGAGTTATTTCAACATATGTCTCTATGAAGTAGCAGAGATTTTTATTTGGGGATTCCAACCTTCAAATAGATATCCAGTAACACAAACAAATGGAAAGACATTCCGTGCTCATGGATAGAAAGAATCAATATCCTTAAAAATGGCTGTACTACCCAAAGCAATTTATCAATTCAATGCTATTCCTATTAAACTACCACTGACATTCTTTGCAGAAATTTAAAAAAAAAAAAAAAAAAAAACTATTTTAAAATGCATATGGAGCCAAAAAGAGCCCAAATAGCCAAGGCAATCCCAAGCAAAAAGAACAAACTGAGGGCATCAGTCTACCTGACTTCAAACTATATTACAGGGCTACAGTAGCCAAAACAGCATGGTACTGGTACAAAAACAGACACATAGACCAGTGGAACAGAATAGAAAAACCATAAATAGGGCTGCACACTTAACAACTTCTGATCATATATAACAATCCTGACAAAAGCAATGAGGAAAGGATTCCCTACTCAATCGTACTGGGATAACGGGCAAACCATGTGCAGAAGACTGAAACTGGACCCCTTTCTTACACCATATAGGAAAATCAACTCAAGATGGATTAAAAAATTAAATGTAGAACCAAAAACTATAAAAACCCTGGAAGACAACCTAGGAAATACCATTATGGAACGTGCAAAATTTTATGATGTAGACACCAAAAGCAACTCCAACAGAAGCAAAATTTGACAAATTGGATCTAATTAAACTAAAGAGCTTCTGCACAGCAAAGGAACAGAGTGAACAGACAACCTACAGAATGGGAAAAAAATTTTGCCAACTATGCATCTGAAAAAAGTCTAATATCCAGCACCTATAAGAAACACATTTACAAGGAAAAAAGGCCTAAGACATAAATAGACCCTTCTCAAAAGAAGACATACATGCAGCCAATAATCATGAAAAAAAAGCTCAACATCACTGATCACTAGAGAAGTGAAAATCAAAACCACAATGAGATAGTATCTCACACCAGTCAGAATGGCTATTAGTAAAAAGTCAAAAATTAACAGATGCTTGTGCAGTTGTAGAGAAAAAGGAATACTGATACACTGATGGTGGGAGTATAAATTGTTCAGCTGTTGTGGAGGGTGACTCCTCAAAGACTTAAAGGGAGAAATATCATTTGACCCAGCAATCCTATTACTGAGTATATACCCAAAGGAATGTAAATCATTCTTTTATAAAGATACATGCACACAGATGTTTACTGCAGCACTATTCACAATAGCAAAGACAGAATCAACCCAAATGCCCATCAATGATTGACTGGATAAAGAAAATGTGGTACATCAAAACCACAATGAGATACCATCTCACACCAGTTAGAATGGCAATCATTAAAAAGTCAGGAAACAACAGGTGCTGGAGAGGATGTGGAGAAATAGGAACACTTTTACACTGTTGGTGGGATTGTAAACTAATTCAACCATTATGGAAAACAGTATGGCGATTCCTCAAGGATCTAGAACTAGATGTACCATATGACCCAGCCATCCCATTACTGGGTATATACCCAAAGGATTATAAATCATGCTGCTATAAAGACACATGCACACGTATGTTTATTGCGGCACTATTCACAATAGCAAAGACTTGGAATCAACCCAAATGTCCATCAGTGACAGACTGGATTAAGAAAATGTGGCACATATACACCATGGAATACTATGCAGCCATAAAAAAGGATGAGTTTGTGTCCTTTGTAGGGACATGGATGCAGCTGGAAACCATCATTCTTAGCAAACTATCACAAGAACAGAAAACCAAACACCGCATGTTCTCACTCATAGGTGGGAACTGAACAATGAGATCACTTGGACTCGGGAAGGGGAACATCACACACCGGGGCCTATCATGGGGAGGGGGGAGGGGGGAGGGATTGCATTGGGAGTTATACCTGATGTAAATGACGAGTTGATGGGTGCAATGCCCCAATATGGCACAGGTATACATATGTAACAAACCTGCACATTGTGCATATGTACCCTAAAATATAAAGTATAATAAAAAATAACACAAGAACAGAAAACCAAACACCGCATGTTCTCACTCATAGGTGGGAACTGAACAATGAGATCACTTGGACTCGGGAAGGGGAACATCACACACCGGGGCCTATCATGGGGAGGGGGGAGGGGGGAAGGATTGCATAGGGAGTTATACCTGATGTAAATGACGAGTTGATGGGTGCTGACGAGTTGATGGGTGCAGCACAGCAACATGGCACAAGTATACATATGTAACAAACCTGCATGTTATGCACATGTACCCTAGAACTTAAAGTATAATAATAATAATAATAATAATAAAAATAAAAGAAAGAAAATGTGGTACATATACACCATAGAATACTATGCAGCCATAAAAAAGAATGAGATCATGTTCTTTGCAGGGAAATGGATGGAGCTGAAGGCCATTATCCTTAGCAAGCTAACGCAGGAGCAGAAAACCAAATGTGTCATGTTCTCACTTATAAGTGGGAGCTAAATGATGAGAACACATAGACGAGAACACCACATATGGGGCCTTTAGAGAGTGGGAGGAGGTAGAAGATGTGGAAGACTAACTAATGAGTACTAGGCTTAATACCTGGGTGACAAAATAATCTGTACAACAAATCTCCATGACACAAGTTTACCTATATAAGAAATCTACACTTTTATCCCTGAACTTAAAATAAAAGTTTAAAAGGAAGACACAAACAGATCTCTGGGAAAGGTGTAACCTCAAAACAGAGTGTTATCCCTGAGTCTGCTTGCCCTTCCTTTGACTATCTTCACTTTTCTCCTTTTGGGACTTCCTTTGAGCTCCCTCTTTACTGTCAGATCCTGCCCTGAGGCAAAAACTGCCTGCGTGGTGGGAGTGCTTGCTGCAGGGAAGGCACACCTGTAAGATGAGTGGGAGGGGCCAGACACAGAACCAGAGAGGCCTTGCCTAAGCCTGGAGAAAATGAACTGTCATTGCCAGAATGGAGAAATAGAAACTAGTAGGTGCAGGCCTACACTACAAGCAAGAGAGGGATAAAAACCCACCTCCAATTTGAGGTGCAAGCGAAAGATGTGGCTAATGGAAAAATAAGTCATGAGATGAGAAGGAGCCTCAGGAGGAATTTGTTATCTCCAGTGGCATCAAGAGGTTCTGAGGTTCCAGTGACCTCTTCCTTGAAAAGATACTCTTTCTTCTCTTGTCTTTGGTGAAATAACAGGCTCCTGAGCTTCCTCCTCAGTTTCTGGGTCTTTGCTGTGTCCTTCTCCACTGGTGGATCTCTAAATGTGAGAATGTCCCAGGATTCCATCTTGAAAATTTTCCTTCTGTATGCACTCACCCCAGGTGACATCATTCGACCCATGGCTTGGAATAAATCTATATGTCAATGACTCCAGATCAACATCTCTGGACTTCAGATTTATATATCCAGAAACATTCTTCCTATCTCTGCTTGGGTGTCTAAAGAGCAACCCAATCATAAGATGATCCTAAAACCAAACACTTAATTCCTACCCCACTACAAATTGGCTTGTGATTTACTTGGTTATGGCTTTTTTAAAATTACTTTTGTTCAACAAGTGCCCAAGCCTCAAATCTAGATGTTATTCTTGATTCCTCTCTTTCCCCTAACACCCACATTTCACCCATCAGCAACTCCTATTAAATTTGCTTCTGAAACTCACCCTGTTCTTTCACGTGGTTGACTTATTGCTGTAAGTTAATGTGTGCTAGTACATCCATTCTTCGCCTCCATGATCCATTTCCCATACTATAGCTGACTTTTAATTTAAACAATAATTCAGATTAATAACTTACAATTGTTGTTTTATTACTGTGAGAACAAAATCCACATGTTTCACCCTGATCTTAAAAAGCTCTCTATGACCTGGTGCAGTGGCTCATACTTGTAACCCCAGCTCTTTGGGAGGCCAAAGTGGGAGGATCACTTGAGCCCAGGAGTTCATGACAAACCTGGGCAACACAGTGAGACCCCATCTCTACAAAAAACAAAAACATTAGCTGGGCATGGTGGTGCATGCCTGTAGTCCCCAGCTACTCAGGAGGCTGAGGTGGGAGGATTGCTTGAGCCTGAAAGGTTGAGGCTGCAGTAAGCCACGATTATGCCACTGCACTCCAGTCTGGGCTACAGAGCGGTATCTTGTGTCAAAAAATATATATGAAGCCCTCCATGATCTGGCTTCTGACTTGCATACTCCCTTCTACTCCTTCCAGGCACACTGACCTGGCTTCTGTTCCTGCAACACATCAGGCACCTTCTTGTCTTAGGACCTTTGCATTTTCTGTGCCCTGAGCTTCAATTCTCTACTTCCTGATCTTTGCATGTCCAATTCCTTCTTGACATTCAATCCTCAACTTCAATATTACTTCCTCTGAGAGGTCATTCCCAAACAAACTCTCAAAAATGGCCATTCAGTTTCTCATATCACTTAATTTCAGTTCTTTACTCAACTGTATCAAAACTATCTTGATAATTTTGCTTTACTTTGCCTTATTTTCTTTTTTGTAACATTTATCTTTTTTTTTTTTAACTTTTATATCCCATTCACCTAGAACAGTTCCTGGTACAAAGTAAAGACATGGTTAATACTTAATAAATATTAAGAAACAAATTGGCCAGGCATGGTGGCTCATGCCTGTAATCTCAGCACTTTGGGAGGCCAAGGCGGGTGGATCACCTGAGGTCAGGAGTTCGAGACCAGCCTCTACTGAAAACACAAAAAATTAGCTGGGCCTAGTGGTGGGCATCTGTAATCCCAGCTACTTGGGAGGCCAAGGCAGGAGAATTGCTTGAACCCAGGAGACAGAGGTTGCAGTGAGCCGAGATCGTGCCATTGTACCCCAGCCTGGGCAACAAGAGTGAAACTTTGTCTGAAAAAAATAAATATTAAGAAAGAAAGAAATGAATGACAGCCTGTGTTCCTAAGGTGGAGCTCAATAATATTCCCCAGTTCTTCCCTCTGTTAATTTTTTGGTGAAATGCTTTAATGTTGGGAAGTCATAAATTTGGAAATGAGCAAGAGTCTCTGTCTGACTAGGGGCCTGTTTGTGTCCCAAGAATACAGTTCCTCATTTCCAGGAGGGCTTGGTGACAGGACTGATATGGGAGACTGCCATATGGTACATTGGTATGCACCTGCCATGAGAACACTCATTGGAATAAACAGGAAAATTATGGAAAGTGGCTGGCTACAGAGGACTTGACATTTTGCCTCATGGCTCTGGGGAGGAAAAAAAGGTAGAACTATTGAAAAAGTATATGCACATATTAATTGGCATGTCATACACCTCCCTGGAGTAACACTAGTTTGAGAAGGAGAAAGTCTTTCAACTTTTTTTATAGATGAATACCAAATACTTTTGCCTTATTATGTACAGCAGACCAAATTCTCATTGTGTACATATGTCCAAAAATCTATGTGTGATGCATACACACTAATACCTGGAGATTAAACTAACACCACAGTAGAAAAGATAAACAAACATATTTCTTTATTTTTATTTATTTATTTTGAGATGGAGTCTTGCTCTGTTGCCCAGGCTGGAGTGCAGTGATGTGGTCTCAGCTCACTGCAACCTCCACCTCCCGGGTTCAAGCGATTCTCCTGCCTCAGCCTCTTGAGTAGCTGAGATTACAGTTGCCTGCCACCACGCCTGGCTAATTTTTGCGTTTTTAGGAGAGATGGGGTTTCACCATGTTGGCCAGGCTGGTCTCTAACTCCTGACCTTATGATCCACCAGCCTTGGCCTCCCAAAGTGCTGGGATTACAGGTATGAACCACTGTACCCAGCCATATATTTCTTATTTATGGTTGTGTTTATACTTCTAGCTTCTAGGCAATTAATTATTTGATTTGAATGTGTATGTCCTTGTTATGAACTGTCCTAGCACATGACAAAATGACTCAGACTAATATCCTGGTTTTGAAATATAGCGTGTCAAGTGAAAGGAATGATAGAAATATTTCAGTTCTTTCTTTTTAAACACTCGAGAACAAGGTTCCAGAGATGTTACATCACTTTCCCAAAGTTCCATAAGTACATAGCTGACACAAAGAAGAACATGTTACAGAAATGTAAACGCACTTTAATCTACTTATTAACATATTAAAAGTGAAACCCCGAACTCAAGCTAGTAATGCTGAGATGAGAAACATTTTATTCAGTTAATGAAGAGACTTTCTCTACCTCATATATTCATCAGTTCATTCTGTAATATCAAATTTGGACATATACACACATATAGACATAGATACCTGTATTCTGTCTTTTTTCACTGACCTGGATTTTTAATTTGATAGTGGCAATGCTAGTCAAGCCATTTTTTTTTATGACTCAAATTTTCAATCAAGGAGTTAATGAATAACTGTGACATATTTTGTATACATAAAAGCCACACACGGTGATATCTTAACATAGAGATTTTCCAGGGACTAGTCAGGAGTTACAAATGGGAAAATTCTTAAATGGCATATATCTCCCACCCACCTTCCTTGTAGCACAGTTCTCTAAGGAACACTGACATTATTTACAAAAGCGATGAGATACCAAGAGGATATAAAAATGCTGTGTTACTCAGGCAGAAGCATCTTTACTATACAGATAATATAGTAAAGAAGATCAAAAGCTAAAGTCAAAGTTATTTTTTGAATACTCTAATGTATTAGAGAACTTTAATTCTATAGTCTAATTTTTAAAGTTTTATAAATGTCCAATAATATCTGCTAAAAGAAAAGAGGGAATAGGAAGAAGGAAAGGGAAAAAGTCAAAAAATGAAATAGTCCCCATTATGCACCAAGGCAATTAAAGAGACATTTTGTGAAAAGGAAAGATGAAGGACAGAGGTCATTTCTTTTTTTCTTTGAGACAGACTCTCACTTTTGCCCAGGCTGGAGTGCAGTGGCACGATCTCAGCTCACTGCAACCTCGACCTCCCGGGTTCGAGTGATTCTCCTCCCTCAGACTCCCAAGTAGCTGGGATCACAGGTGCGTGCTACCACACCCAGCTAATTTGTGTATTTTTAGTAGAGATGGGGGTTTCACTATGTTGGCCAGGCTGGTCTCAAACTCTTGACCTCAAGTGATTCACCCGCCTTGGCCTCCCAAAGTGCTGGGATTATAGGTGTGAGTCACCGTGCCTGGTGAAGATCAGTTCTTAAAGCTGTAGTGATGGTGATATCTGACTTCCAGAAACTAGACATTAACTTTGTCCACTGTTGGTGGCAACATCAAGAATTGCACTTAGTCTTGAAGCTACATTTAGCAAGCATATTACTATTACCTTTAGATTGTATATTTATTTGGGTAGAATGGGGCACTGATTAAAAACAGGTAGAGGGGGGACTAAAGCACGCTTGCACACACAGCCCACCGTTTAGATTTGCCACTGCAGTTTTATACTTTTTAGGTTGGAGAAACAATTAATGCAGGAACAAAGGACATGAAGAAAAAACTATCGTATTAGAGCTGGAACAGATCTAAGAAATCATCAGGTCTGTGGTCTGATGGCCACACAAGGAAGCTGAATGAAAGGGATAATTTTTCGTTGTCCCCATCTATGGGTGATAGAAACATGGAGGTTTTATTATAGTATTCTCACTAGTTTATGTATATTTGAAAATGTTAATAGAAGAGGAAGGAAAGAAAGAGAGGCTTCAAAGTCCTATAAGAGAGAAACACTGATGATTTCTCACTAAACTAATAGTAAATGCCTTGCAAAGGACTTTGCACTCAATACTTTGCACCTGTACTATGTCGAAATAAACCACGACCCATATTCTGACCCCACCTATGAGTTTTTCTCTTTTGCAGAGATTGTCCCACCAACTGCCTCAACTTTTAGAAACAACCCCTTTGAGAGGGTCAGAAACAGGGAAAGTCTGGATCAGTACAAAAACAGAAAATGAGACATAAAATCAAAACATCCCATGCTCAGTCCTCTGTCGATCTCTGTGCCACCAGAAAGGCAAACCCTGCACAGCTGCGTCATGGACATCAGGTGGGGTACTACTTTATGGATTCTATTTGCAATCATTGTATAGACTCTCAATAGTCAGCAAGCCCAGAAATGAATGTTAGCTTTGTATGTGCCAAATTAGGAACCTACCTTTTCGGATGCTAAATTCAGAAGATGTTTAGAAGGAGAATTAAGGGAATTTGACTTGACAAGTATTAGAAGGTAGCTCTTCATGGAAAATTGAAATGAGTAGAGACCCAGTGATATTCCAACCCAGACATTGTTTGTCCCTATGCTGCTGAGGATTTATCTGGCTACACAGGCTGAAAAACCACTAGCAATTTCAGCAAGGTCTCTTGGAAATAATTTTTAATAAAGTCCAATCAATTCACCAAAAGGTTACCATACAACATGTTAGGTGCCAAGTGTTGTGCTATGTCATAGAAATAAGATACAAATTACCTCAAGAAAGTCAAGGTCAAGTGGGTAAGATTAAGAGAAATATCAACAGTAATACATCTGACACATGTATTGCTAGGTGTTCATCCAAGGAGAAATCTCATGAAGACAGTAAGGAAAGGCTAGAAAGAGGACATGGCATTTGAGCTGAGTTTTGAAGGATGAGTAGGAACTCACCTACTGAAGGTATGGAAAGGGAGCACATTGCAGGATGACAGAGCAGCATGAACAAAGTTCCTGAACTACACACAGGCAAGAAATGTACATACTCCATCTACTGGGTGGGTCAGTCTTCGGGCAAACATGGTATGCCTTTGATGAGTGAGGCGCTATGTCCCCAAGCTGGGTGGGGGTGATACAAATAGCAATCAGATGTGGAGTCTGCCCAGAGGGGATCACTGTGAAGCCTGCTTATGGTTGCTGGTGAGGGTCTCACCTGCACTTAAGCTGGAGGTCAGGAAACAGAAAGGGCTCTTTTCCTACCCTGGGCATGAACAACCCACACAGAAGGAAACTCAAGCGCCCCTTCCCCCTACCACCCCACCAGCACAGGGATTTAGAAGCAAGTGGAATGGGAACACAAGGCAAGCTTTAAGCACAATTTCTGAGACAGCAAAGCATGCCTCTGTCTTTGGATTTGCTTAGATCTCATTTTTCTTACCATCTGCTTCTTGTCACCCCTGCTCCCAACAGAGGTTCACCTACAACCGTTTGGGCCTCTAATACTCAACAACCCCAAGCCCCCTTTACCCTAGATTACCTTTCCCAGAAATGGCTTATTCTAAAACTGTGCCCTTTCTCCCAAAAAAACTTCTATTCTCAACTACAGGGACCTCAGCTTGATATTAAAGGAAAGTGAGCAAAGTGAAATAGTCCTTAGTAAGCTATGAATGATGCAGATTCTCTCAAATCTCCGTGGGGACTAATCTTTTAATAGCACCATTTAACTCAAATTCTAGGTGGCATTTCTGGCAGTTTGAAGGGAATGTCTTAGGATCAGGACTTGTTTCAGTGATTCATATAGTCTACAACCAGAACACAAGCTCCACCACCCACATGGAAGCTGACCCTGGGAACTGGGAGGGAAACAATCATTCTTAGGTTGCCCTTTTTTTTTTTTTTTTTTTTTTT